>NC_091330.1:2954959-3149959 GCF_038502225.1 Cherax quadricarinatus | reverse complement strand
CAGGATGAATGTAACGGCCAGAAGTGGCTTCTGTTGCAACAAGTAGTGAGTAGCCCTACTGCCACTCTTTTACTTCTTTGAGTAACCATATGTACAAAAACTTTGTACAGTCCATCAAATCACCAGGTGCCCCAACCTAACTGCTATACTGGCATTATTATAGTGGCAGCTGTGTCATTACCTTCGTCCAGCATCCTCAGCGTTTCGTCAGGCTCGCAGCGGTTAACTGGGACACTGGTTCTCTCCCTGATATCCGTTACCACATCAACGCTATTCCATTTGCTGATTATAAAAGACTAAAAGATGTTTTTAAAAATAGTAAAATCTTTGTAAGGAAAAAAATATTTAAAGAATGTTTTGGACAACCCAAACCTCATACATACCTCTTACATACGCACCTTATATACATACCCTTCTATTATACATACACAGGTATATATATGGATCTTTGGGGCATCGAGTGTACCGCCCTAGCATGAAACTCGCACCCTCACAAGCACTTGAAGCTCGAATAAATCTAAAGGTTTATAACCAGGCTAGTACCAGAACCGAGAATGTACTGTGGGGAAAGATCGAAGGGACTTAAACCTGACGACCTTGACGGGGAGGACAAAGGGAGATATGATTACTACATACAGAATCTTAAGGGAGAGTATAGGAAAGATAAGGGCAGACTGCTTTAATTAAAAGGACCAGGATCAAGGGACACAGGTGAAACACGAAAGCACAGTTGATCCATAGTGATGTAAGGAAGTATGCCTTTGGTCTCAGGGTGGTTGAACAGTGGAATGACTTAGATGAGGCAAACTCAGTACACAGCTTCGAGTAGATATGACAGGAAGTTGTAGCCAGAAGCTGAGTCTCGACCATCCCCTCAAAGACAGATGCAAACTAAAAACACAACAGCTAATTACATGTGTAAACATGCACATCTCTCTGTTGTCAGAAGTTTATTAGAGTTATCGTAACATATGATGGGAGAGAGCTTGATGTGCCTGGCTAGGAGGATTGCGTGACCAGCATCTACCTGTTGACTACCTATTGAAGGTTACGGGGATCACGGTGCCTTGGGTTGGGCGCCCTGATTGTAGGTTAGTAATGTGACAGAGGCGGGCACTGATTTGTGGGAGGGTGCAGCGGCGTACTGCGCAGGCTATCCCCAGGCCCTGCCCAACCTTGATCACTTCCACAAAACCACTGCGTTCCTCCGGGATACTAAACCACTCCTCCTCTCCACGGGAATGTTGGACCACTCCTCCCGTGGATCTGTGGGATGCTGGACTACTACTACTGTGGGTTCCAGAGATTCTGGACCATTCCTTCCGTGGATCCCTGGGATGCTGGACCACTCCTTCCGTGGGTCTCTGGGATGCTGGAACACACCTTCCGTGGGTCCCTGGGATGCTGGACCACTCCTCCCGTGTGTCCCTGGGATGCTGGACAACTCCTCCCGTGTGTCCCTGGGATGCTGGACAACTCCTCCCGTGGGTCCCTGGGATGCTGGAACACACCTTCCGTGGGTCCCTGGGATGCTGGACCACTCCTCCCGTGGGTCCCTGGGATGCTGGATCACTCTTCCTGTGTGTCCCTGGGATGCTGGACCACTCCTCACCTGAGTCCCTGGGATGCTGGACCACTCCTCCCTTGGGTCCCTGGGATGCTGGACCACTCCTCCCTTGGGTCCCTGGGATGCTGGACCACTCCTCCCGTGGGTCCCTGGGATGCTGGACCACTCCTCCCTTGGGTCCCTGTGATGCTGGACCACTCCTCCCGTAAGTCCCTGGGTTGCCGGACCACTCCTCCCGTGTGTCCCTGGGATGCTGGACCACTCCTCCCTTGGGTCCCTGTGATGCTGGACCACTCCTCCCGTAAGTCCCTGGGTTGCCGGACCACTCCTCCCGTGAGTCCCTGGGTTGCTGGACCACTCCTTCCGTGGGTTCCTGGGATGCTGGACCACTCCTCACGTGAGTCCCTGGGATGCTGGACCACTCCTCCCTTGGGTCCCTGGAATGCTGGACCACTCCTCTCTTGGGTCCCTGGGATGCTGGACCACTCCTCCCGTGAGTCCCTGGGATGCTGGACCACTCCTCCCGTGAGTCCCTGGGATGCTGGACCACTCCTCCCTTGGGTCCCTGGGATGCTGGACCACTCCTCCCTTGGGTCCCTGGGATGCTGGACCACTCCTCCCGTGAGTCTCTGGGATGCTGGACCACTCCTCCCTTGGGTCCCTGGGATGCTGGACCACTCCTCCCGTGAGTCCCTGGGATGCTGGACCACTCCTCCCTTGGGTCCCCGGGATGCTGGACCACTCCTCCCTTGGGTCCCTGGAATGCTGGACCACTCTTCCCGTGAGTCCCTGGGATGCTGGACCACTCCTCCCTTGGGTCCCTGGGATGCTGGACCACTCCTCCCTTGGGTCCCTGGGATGCTGGACCACTCCTCCCTTGGGTCCCTGGGATGCTGGACCACTCCTCCCTTGGGTCCCTGGGATGCTGGACCACTCCTCCCGCGGGTCCCTGGGATGCTGGACCACTCCTCCCTTGGGTCCCTGGGATGCTGGACCACTCCTCCCGCGGGTCCCTGGGATGCTGGACCACTCCTCCCTTGGGTCCCTGGGATGCTGGACCACTCCTCCCGCGGGTCCCTGGGATGCTGGACCACTCCTCCCGCGGGTCCCTGGGATGCTGGACCACTCCTCCCGCGGGTCCCTGGGATGCTGGACCACTCCTCCCGCGGGTCCCTGGGATGCTGGACCACTCCTCCCGCGGGTCCCTGGGATGCTGGATCACCCACGGGGGGTCCCTCCGAGGACCGCTTCTGTAAATGCTTCTTTTAAATCTTGACTTTTGTTGGTTCTTGTTCTCCTATCTCTTGTGTTTTGATGCTTCCGTTCATTATTACAATATTACAGCGCTGTTTATGTTATTTTTTGTGATCTTCAGGTGATTCTATTACGATGACTTCGCAACACTGGTATATACATCAGTATTGGGTTTTTATTTGTCTTATTTTTTTATATTCCTACTGTGCGGTTTAATTGTAAGTTAACTGTAGTCGGTTTCAGGGGTCACCGCCCCCGCTGCTCGGTTCCATACCAGTCCTCCTGGTAGCTGGCCCGATTGTCCTGGCTTTTGATCCTAGCAGCATGTAGACCAACGAGTATCCCACTGGACGACTGATCGGGAACTGATTGAAGGAACTCCACTTGCCTCTTGAAAACAGCCCTTTATGTATGAAGGGAGGATATTAAAAAAAAGTCTTGGTCTCTTTACGATTATTGAATTCTGTCTCAGCGTTTCTTACAGGTCGGGAGAGGACATACACGTACGTACACGCCTCTCGTTTCTAACCCTCTTGATCGCATCAAGAGAACTTTCAGTGGTAAACTTCGGACTCTTTTTCGATCTCTGTCCTCCTGACTTTGACCTTGCTCAACGTTTCCGTGTTATTTGTCCCTCTTTGCCTTATTTCAGTGGCCTTCCTAAAACTCATACCTGGTATCTCTCTACGTCCCATCATATCCTCCAGAGATTCTGTCTCTCATTCTTTTGACTCTTTGCTGACCAAAACACTACTCCTTTTCTTGCTACTTTTTCTCCTGCTCAGCACTGTCTCAGTATACTCATTTCACTCTTGTTCTTTACTGCGGGTATTTCGCACCGTCTGTCAAACCTCTTGCTTTCGTAGGGAGTGATGTGAGTGTGTGTGTGTGTGTGTGTGTGTGTGTGTGTGTGTGTGTGTCTAGGTTTAGGACCAATCCTAGAATTTTCTTGATGTAAATTATATTTTTCACCTACTTTTCAGGGAATCTGGTGCAGGTGGTGCTTTTGCAGTTAGGTTGTGCTGCTGGCTATGTGGGTCTACGGGCCTGATCAGACGGTTGCTAGACAATCCTACTATCGGTCCCGAGTGCCAGGATACAACATTTTATGGCTTATATAATTTATCTATTAAAATCTCTGAATTATTATTATAATTAAAAAAGAAGCGCTAAGCCACAAGAGCTATACAGCTAAAATCTCTGAAGAGGTGCGTATGACATGGGTGGGAGGGAAGCAGTGAGTGAGAGGAGACGTGAGTGGGAGGGAGGGGCAGTGAGTGGGACGGAGGAGATATGTTGGAGCAGCATCATTGAGATTCATAGGAATTTTAACGGGATTTATGTCATCGGGGTTTCGCCGGTGAGGATGTTAATGAGGCTGATTCTATGGAGAATGTTAGAAGTTTAGTGCTAAGGAAGGTGATAATGAGGTTTAATTACATGGAGAGAGTTAGGGTAGTTCTGAGATCAAAGGCATATCATAGTTATGGTGCGCAGACACAGTAGATGCTCATGGTGCGTGCACTCATTGGGTGGTCACGAAGTGTACACAGTGGGTGGTCATGGTGTGCACACAGTAGGTGGTCATGGTGTGTGCGCACAGCAGGTGGTCACGATGTGTATATAGAGGGTGGTCATGGTGTGTATACACAATGGGTATTCATGGTGTGTACACAGTAGGTGGTCATGGTATGTACACGCAGTTCGTGGTCATGGTGTACACACACAGTGGGTGGTTATTACTTCAAATCATTCCTGATCCAGTCAGATTGTGGTGTCTACGTTGGATTGCGTGCTGCTAGTACCAACAGCCTGACTGGTCAGATCGTTAACCATGAGGCCAGGTCTGAGACGGAGCCGCGGGGGAGGGACGATGACCCCCGGAGTCATCAAAAGGCAAACAAGCAGGTAGAGTCTTGTTCTTCAAACTCAAGGGGAACTTGAGGAGTTCACGCAAACTGTACTTGATCAGCCTGACTGTTGTGTCTACGTGTGGGTGTAAGAGGGAGCCATGGCCCCATGGCCGGGCCGTGAATGTGGGGAAACTCTCGAAAGAGATCACAGGTAGATCACAGATTAGGCCATTAACCAAGGAATGGGTCAGGTACCCCCTTCCTTTCACCATTTATGTCTCGCCCAAGACTACACTAATTTATTCCATCAAATCCCCATATCGTTGCACTATGCACACCCAGTCCGCTGTAGCCTACCGCCTACTTCAGATATTTACCCCACACTCATTGCCTTCTCAGGTCACCTCAGCATACCATAATTAACCTCACTCCCTCCTCCCACACTGTTTAATTTGACTGCTTTATGATGAGAGCTATCGTGTTGGCGGCTGTGGAAAGATTACAGTCACGTAATTGCTGCACGGACTGGGCCCTAACGACTTTTTGACAAAGTTAGTAGTAATTAGCTGTTTGCTCTAGGCAAAGTTTGAATATATGGCTTGGATTTTTATTTATGTATTATTATGATTATAATATTTGGGCAATTCGTGATTGTTTTTGCTTTTTAAAGAAATTGTCACAGTTTTTAGGGGGGATTTGTTCACATTGAAAAACATAATGACTCGGGATAATTACGCTGAAATTTGGTTAGTTCTGCATCAGCTTGTAGTGGAGACTTCCAGAGATATGTGTTGGGTTGGCCAAGTCGAGCTGGGTTAGGTTGGCAACTCGAAACGTGCATGATGATTAACCTTGTGTCTACCTACCCTGTCCATATCTACTTCGGTCCTACACCCTTGTGACTACCAACTTTGTGTCTACTTACCATCATTAGGTCGACCTGATAATAGTTCCGGGAATCATCGCCTGTAATAGTGGCGGGGGTGATGCTAGTGGTCACGGATGTGAAGGTGAAGATGGGAAAAAAATATAAGTAGATAAAAGATGGAAGGTAGAGAAAGGAAAAGAAGGAACAAGATGAAAAGATGAAAGGAAGGAGATGACAAGGAAGGACAGAGGAAGGGTGGCCATGCCCTGGCCTGGGCAGACTGGTGGGCATAATTGGGTGTAATAACAGGCGAGCAGCTTCTGTAATGGGTTGGTAATGTGGGCGTATGTTGGTGGTAATGGGTCATCCCGGGTGGCCCGCTTTGTTGGGATAACTTCACAAAAACAAGTCCAGCCACGGCTACACTCATCACACTACCTTGTTTCTGATTCAGCTGGTGCTGAGGCAATTGTTGGACTGGTGCTTGTGTCACTCGCCGCCCACCGCTGGGTCACCCCTGGTCGCCCACCATGACACCAGTGGCCACCTACCGCTGGGAAACTCTTGGTCGCTCATCACTATGAGATCAGCAGCCGCCTACCACTGTGACATCAGTGGGCGACCAAGATCTTATAGTATATGCTATTACCACAAGGATCAGCCTTTGCCCCTCTCTCTCTCTCTCTCTCTCTCTCTCTCTCTCTCTCTCTCTCTCTCTCTCTCTCGCCCGTGTCTTTGTCATACCAGTGGGCGCTGGCGGCGACAAAAACTGCGAGGTTGGTGATGATGGGGGAAAAGGGTAATAAGGTGGTTCCCTGATGACTGGCAGGTCGTAAACACGACCACAGAGTTACTTCTGGTCAGCTGATTATGGTCAGGCTTGTCATGTGCCGCTCGCTGCCTCAGGCTCTCGTAGCCTCACTAGATGGTCTGGTTCCCTCACACTAACCAGCCACAATTCATGTAGACTCAGATGGTCTCGTTCCCTCAAACTAACCGGCCACAGTTCTTGTAGGCTCACTAGTGACTAGATGGTCTGGTTCCCTCACACTAACCAGCAGACCTCTTGTAGCCTTGACTACAGGAAATTTTATTAGGATGACGTCTGTCTCTGTAGAACCTTGTCAAGTCATGACTTGATAGTTCTACATAGATCGAAACTTGTCAATAAAAGCTTGTGTGACCACAACTTGTGTCGTTTCTTCATACCGATCGGTAGTACTCTTTCATACACCTCTCTCCACATTAACTAGACTTGTTTCGGTCTTTGTGCGACCCTAGGAAGGTATCCCGTATCCCTTAAGTCCAGTCCTCCCTATGCCTCAATACACACAAAATGAATAGTACAGATTGCTGCCTAAGTTTCTAATGCAGCTAAATCTCAGTATTGAAGGTGTGAAGCCAATCAGCAGAGGCATTCACAATTTATGACATGGAAACTAATACCTTCAATAAAAATGACAAAGCCTGGCCCCCGGCGGGGCTGCAAGGGTAGAAAAACGGTGGGAACCAGTCACAGCACAGGTATATCACAGCTGCGTGGTGAGCACGACGACAGGGTGTTAGGATGTTAGGAAGTATTTCTTCAGTCACAGAGTTGTCAGGAAGTGGAATAGTCTGGAAAGTGACATAGTGGGGGAAGGATCCATACGTAGCTTTAAGAAGAGGTATGGTAAATCTCATGGAGCAGGAAGGGTGACCTAGTAGCGACCAGTGAAGAGGCGGAGCCAGGTGCTGAGATTCGACCCCTGCAACCTCAAGTAGGTGAGTACAAGAGGGAGGAGGGTGATGGTAACATGGGCAATGCCAAGTGATGTAGCACATACTATCATTATTATATTCTTGGGGAAACGCTAACCCCGCAAGGGTCATACATCTCATGAGAAAGGGAAGGTAGTTTGGTTTCATCTGAAGAAGAGGGAAAGTGACTGCAGTGTCTTGGATGAAGAGTACTTCACCAGCAGAATGGCACTCTCTCCAAGGGATAAACAGCTACTATTAGAGAGGTAACATGTTATGATAATTATCTTACTGAATGTTTACTCGCGGTAAATAACAATAGGTGATACGTGCAATATTTACCTCCATAAATGCTCGTAAATAAATCACTGAAGGAATGTTTATAATTCACTAACCCCACTGTCACCATCCAAACTTTGCTGACACCACAAGTGCCGAAACCACAGTTGTTGGCACCACAAGTGCCGAAACCACAGTTGCACCACAAGTGCTGAAACCACAGTTGTTGACACCATAGGTGCTGAAACCACACCTGTTGACAACACAGTTGTTGGCACTACAGTTGCTGGCACCACACCTGCTGACAACACAGCAGCTGGCTCCACAGCTGCTAACAAGACAGTTGCTGGCACCACAGCTAACAACGCAGCTGCTGGCACCACAGCTGCTAACAACACAGCTGTTGGCACCACAGCTGCTAACAACACAGCTGCTAACAACACAGCTGCTGGCACCACAGCTGCTAACAACACAGCTGCTGGCGCCGCACCCTTGTATCTCTTTACTGGTTCATTTCAGTGGTTCTGGTGTTGTGGGCACACGCGATCAGTTAACACGTTAGAAATGATGAGAACGAGTATGGAGTTCTGGCGTAATGCAGTCATTAACAAGCAGCCGGTGGCAAGGTGCTGGGGGAGTCAGCTGGTGCAGAGGATAGATGACCAGCTGAGCGTGTGTGCGCCTAATTACCTATTTGTAGTTACTCGAATAGAGCTTATGCTTGTGGTGTCGTCCTCCCTTATGAGTGCATCATATATACTCATAAAAATTTCAATGGTTTTAGCGCTCTTGTGTGATTTCTGAAGAAATTAGACTGGTATTTTGATAACGTTTCGCTCTGTATGTAGAGCTAATCAGGTTACTGACTCGTGGTAAAACATCGACAAAGTGGTATAAGCATGTTCTGTACTCGTGTTTTTTCTTCATTACTAAAGACAGTACGCCTTTGTGCTTGTTTTTTTTTTTCCAGCCACCACTCTGTTTACGTAGAAATATATCCCAATACCCGTTCTACATTGCTTCTTATGTAAGTGAAAGCAATAGCCTCTTCTCTCTATTGCTAACAAATAAGAAATCTTTTCCACATCCGAGTGTATATTTATAGGTAGTTTGTGTGCACACGTGTGCATTTCATATACTTAATAATTACTTAGCTGTGACTACCAGTTTGTAGTAACGGGAGTATTTATGATCGTGGGGTATCGTGTTTAATTTGTCATATAATCTGTTATAATTTCAGGTGGTCGTACCACTCGTTACCTCCATTTGGATACCATTTCTAGCTGTCTGCCACTGCATTTGTTAAAAAGTATTTTATGGTATCCTTTCTTCCTAATTTCAGTTGTGGCTTCTTAATCTTTATGTTGATGCTAAGAAATCTGTGTGGTTATGTGGTGCCTTTCTTTCTGTCAGTGAGAACATTTTTCAGGTGTTTTTAGCTTTCGTAATTCCTATTTCTTAACTATTTGAACCATTTTGTTATCTAAAGTGTGTCTTGAATTTTCAGTATTTCGACGTAAATATGCTTGGGAACTATTTTGAATTATGAAGTTTGCAAGCAAAACATTATCGACCAAATATTGATCGTTGTGGGAGCCCCTTAAATGGCATTCAAATCTTTCACGAGGAGCTCTGTCAAAGGTTTTTTAATATTATTTTTAGTTGAGTAAGTTTAAAAAATTAATACATTGCACTGCCTTTAGATGTTCTGAAAGCATTGTTTGATGGTGGGTTTTTTTTCTCTCTGCAGAAGTTATTTCGCTCTAATATATTCTATATTTATGCTAAGTCGCGACTAGATGTTGGTTCAGGACGGACCCAAACGTAATCTAGTTTCATTACAATTTGTGGATTAGTTCGAAATTGTTCTAGCCAAGGTATTTTGGATTTATATTAAGTTATTGAAAATTCGAGATAATATATTTAGTTTATTAGGTTATATTATATTTTTTCGGGTTCGCTAGACTCATGTTTGATGTAGTTTAACGAAGGACTTGAATCAAGACGCGAGGAACGGGTGTAGCAGCAGCAGTGGTCAGACTGGGTGGGTTACGATTGCAAGTCACCTCCTAGAATATAAAGGTGTGGTGCATGTGTATATACTCTTGCACACTCAGTCCTGCACAAGTAAGCTAGTGGTTACTGCTGCCATAGCCCACTATAGAGCCATTGGCTACCTCACCTTCACGTGTTCTTAAATACTCTCCTCTTGCTAAGTGACTCATTCTGTGACTCACTCAGCAAGAGTGATGCTCCCCACCTCTCCTGTACTGATGCTGCCCGCCTTTCCTGAGGTGATGTTCGCCTTTCCTGGACTGATGCTGCTTACCTCTCCTGGAGTGATGCTTCCTACCTCAACTGCGGTGATGCTGCCCACCTCTCCTGGAGTTATGCTGCCCACTTCTCCTGGAGTTACACTGCCCACTTCTAGAGTAATGCTGCCCACCTCTCCAAAGTGATGCTGCCCACCTTTCCTAAAGTAATGCTGCCAACCATTCCTAAAGTTATGCTGCCCACCTATCCTAGAGTGATGCTGCCCACCTCTCGTGCAGTGCAACTTAAGTGTGTGTTGTGGCTGATGCTGGCCATCTCTGCTGGAGTGCAGCTGGAGGCTCTTGGTAATATCATTTGCATAGTGTAGTGGGTCATTTAGATGAGTAGAGCATTTGCGTGTACATGATCCGTGCAATAATGTGTGATGCCACAGTGTGTATTGAGGGTGGCTAGAGCCGCTTTTGGACTCAAGGCCCGGAGGGAAGCCCATGATCATCCCTCCACCTACCCCTCCCATGACGTCCACCCACCCCTGTTGCCCTCCTCCACGTTTCTGTGCCCTCCTTCAATTTCTACCATGGCCAACCTTTCCACTTCTAGTTTGACCATTGGAATTAGTGGTTCAGGAGTGACGTGACTCTTTGAAATGTTAGTTGTGTATTTGAATTCAAGTTATACATTATTTGCTGTAATATTGCCCCCGCGGCCCCTTCCCAGACCAGGTATTCTAACTGATGGTATAATCAATCATGTCATTTGTGTTAGATGCACGTAGTGTTATTAGTGTTAGGTGCACACAGTGTTGTTAGCGTTAAATGCACGCAGTTCAGCGTATGCACCACAGCCCGGATAATCATGAATTGGTTTACGAACTTATCAAGTTACCCTTGTGTATGAAGGAATGGCTCTGAAGAGCCTTGAACACTTATGTGGCACCATCTACCGAGCCTTGCTCTCGTATAGAGTGATTTCAGTGTGCAGATTTGGAATCAGTGCCTGCACTATTTTCCACGTATAGCGTACTGTATAATTTATCTTTTTTCGTCTACGTTCCTGAGAGTGCAGACTGCATATATGAATATGAAAATTACTTTGCCATGTATTAGTTCACTTGAGCGAAAATGAGAATTTCACCACATCGTGAATGTAAAAAAAATATGTGAAGAGTTCTGGAGACGGAACAGTGATCCTCACACCTATACCGACTCGGCTACAGTCAGGGAAAGATGTGTGTGTAGCACCTCCTTCCCTCTGCTGCTCAAACTAATGTTATATAGAATGTCCGACACCACACAGGCTACAGCATCAAATCACTTCTTCACTGGTGCAGTTTGCTCCCTAGTTTTCAAAAGCTAATTTTTTATATCACTCATACCAGCAGACAAAAGAAATATTGCCAGAACGAAGGTAGAAATTTGCAAGAAGAACCTAGACTACCACCTTCGAATACTACCTGCCTGGAGTCTACCTGGTGGTTGTTACGGGGGTCAACACCGCCGCGGTCAGGTCCTCGACCAGGCCTCCTCATTGGATCAGGGCCTGATCACCCAGGCTGTTACTACTGGCTGCACGCAATCCTACTTACGAACCGCAGCCCTGCTGATTGGGCACTGGCATTAGATATGTCTCCAGTACCCTCTTGAAAGCAGCCAGGGTATTATTGGTCATTCCCCTTATGTATGATGGGAGGCTATCGAGCAGTCTTGGGCTCTGGACACTTGTTAAAAAATGAATATCATGCTTATTACATAAAAAAATGAGTACAAGACAAAAGCGATAACAAATTTTGAAGTGCTCGTCTTTCCAGTTGTGTAGTACTGATAATTATAAGGATAAGCTGTTTGGTTTGACCTTTGGCACTGTCATTCTTAAATTTCCTTTCTGATTTTCTAATCTTCACATATTCATTTATAGATTTTTTTGTTAGGTATTTTCTGTTCATTTCTCATGCTGTTTTGCTTGTCACTATGACTTTCTGCAGAGTCAGCTCAGTAATGGGTTCCCTGTGTTTCGTGTATCCACTCCTGATTGACATAATTTTTTTTTTGTGCCCTTTTAACACGTTCTGGGATGCCACAAAAAGGTTCATACCAATACAGATATAGACTCCGTGGTTTAACCAGAGCCACGGAGGCCAGACCTGCGTATGTCTGTGCGTGTGTACACCCGTACGTGTGCTAGTGGAGTCAAGGTGTTAAGTGCGGGTGTGGCAGGACTGATGGTGTAGGGAGCGACGGAGCAACACCTCCAAGACACATTGAGTTGGCCACTGTACCTTTATGGTTTGTCGATGGCAGTATTGGTGTATTTGTCTGGTGTAGCGCGAGGGAGGACCAGGACACAATACCTGCTCGCGCAGGTCCTACCATGGCAACCAGATGTGAGAGGTATAAGCATAAAAGGATAGCACTAATCTCTAGGGAAACCAGGAGAGGCTGAAATGGAGGTCACTGGTCAGACAAATGGCTTCTGGAGTTCATCCTGAACAAATACAACGTCATGAAAATTGGTGAGGAAAAGGCAAACCTAAACCGGAATACAATCTACAGTAGCAAATAAAACAAAGTTAAAAGTCAGCATGACGCCAAGTGTATCCCAGAGGTGCACATACAGTGTAACATCGACAGGTATACCTATAAACTTACATAAGCATATGCACCTTGACTATGAATCAGGCACGTGCAGAACTTTGAAAAAGTCAAGAGATTTACGAGACTCGTCCTAGAACTAAGATTAAACTATGAAGAAAGATTCAAAGACAAGACCTGATGACCGTGGAGGAGAGGTGGTTCAGGGACAGCCCGGCCACTTAATCACAGACAGTAATTGATTGTTGTAAAGGCAGTCAAATAAGGGACTAATGAAGGCTTCCTGAACAGTTCAAATCTCACAGTTTTTTTTTTTCTTCTTCTTTTACCGTTCTCAGAGAGTGCCCGTTTCCTTTTCGCTCTTTTCTCTTATAAATATAATTTTACCTAACCTAACCTTACCTAACCGAGGATTTTGCTGAATACGTTTGAGAAAAGTCACAGAGATTTTCATGGGAATTAAGAGGATGGGTTGTTAGGGAAGACATAATAAAAACATAAAATTCTAATAGGAATTGAGTGGGTAGAAAGTAACTTTTCGAGACACGGTGAATGTGGAGAGGAACGAATGGAGGGGGGGGGGGGAGATGAAAACTAAAGACACAGATGAACCACAAGTGCGTATTTAAATCATTATTTAGAATGCATTTCTGCACAGGCTCAAGAACATTTACGGCTGGGACTATTTGCAGTCTTTCAAGGGAGATTAAGAAGCAAGGTCTTAAGCGAGTCATGTTTTCTCTTAAACACAAGTGGGGAGCGCACACAGCCTTGTTGCTGTCCCTCCACCCGTCACTCAAGGAACTTATTAAGGATTAATTCAGAGAGTTGCACGTCAAGTAAACATGAGTTATCTGTGAGTATGCATCACTACTGTGAACCCCTCAAACTGTCCCGCCACAAAAAAAAATATTTGACTCAAATTTAGAAGTTTACCACCATGTTGGTACTGAGTCTCAGTGGCAAGAATAACAGTGAAACAGGTTGAGCTAGTTAGCATGAATGTAGCACAAGATACTGACATAAAATTCTGTGGGGTATATCCAGGGAAGAAGAAAACATACTGACTTGGAAGAAGCAAGGACGAGAAGACAATGGAAACTAAACAACCAACCAGAAGGCCTGGTCTGGGACCGGAAGCGACTCCAGGTAACTAGTACTGTAAGTGGAAACGGTTACTAAGAGATGTGTAGGCTGACACTCAGCACGGATGCAGAAGTTTTTACTGCATCTAATCCACGCTTTTCATAAAAGAGTTTGCTTAACACCAGCAAACTCTTTTATGAGAGTACATATGTATGGTATATGTTCCTCACACATTGCCACAAACAAAAACCTTTTTCATACATCATACAGTTCTGAATACACATATGTACACAAACATATGCAGCCCAGGACTGGGACTGTTCAACAGCCTCCCACTAGGCATGAGGGGAATTACCAATAGACCCCTGGCTGCCTTCAAAGGGGAGCTGGACGGATACGTAAGGTCAGTACCTGATCAGCCTGGCTGTGTTCGTACTTTGAACTACGTACGGCCAGCAGTATCAGCCTGGTTGATCAAGCCCTGATCACTCGGGAGGTCTGTTTAAGGACTGGGCCGCGGGGGCGTTGACCCCCGGAACATACTCCAGGTAGACACAACCTTAAACATACACAGGCAACAATTCTACATACGCGCATGTACACAAACATATGCAGCCCTCTCCCCCACAAGGCACAGTACTCGCTCCCATCTTGTTCCTCATCCTTATATCCGACATAGACAAGGATGTCAGCCACAGCACCGTGTCTTCCTTTGCAGATGACACCCGAATCTGCATGACAGTGTCTTCCATTGCAGACACTGCAAAGCTCCAGGCAGACATCAACCAAATCTTTCAGTGGGCTGCAGAAAACAATATGAAGTTCAACGATGAGAAATTTCAATTACTCAGATATGGTAAACATGAGGAAATTAAATCGTCATCAGAGTACAAAACAAATTCGGGCCACAAAATAGAGCGAAACACCAACGTCAAAGACCTGGGAGTGATCATGTCGGAGGATCTCACCTTCAAGGACCATAACATTGTATCAATCGCATCTGCTAGAAAAATGACAGGATGGATAATGAGAACCTTCAAAACTAGGGAGGCCAAGCCCATGATGACACTCTTCAGGTCACTTGTTCTATCTAGGCTGGAATATTGCTGCACACTAACAGCACCTTTCAAGGCAGGTGAAATTGCCGACCTAGAAAATGTACAGAGAACTTTCACGGCGCGCATAACGGAGATAAAACACCTCAATTATTGGGAGCGCTTGAGGTTCCTAAACCTGTATTCCCTGGAACGCAGGAGGGAGAGATACATGATTATATACACCTGGAAAATCCTAGAGGGACTAGTACCGAACTTGCACACGAAAATCACTCATTACGAAAGCAAAAGACTTGGCAGACGATGCACCATCCCCCCAATGAAAAGCAGGGGTGTCACTAGCACGTTAAGAGACCATACAATAAGTGTCAGGGGCCCGAGACTGTTCAACTGCCTCCCAGCACACATAAGGGGGATTACCAACAGACCCCTGGCAGTCTTCAAGCTGGCACTGGACAAGCACCTAAAGTCAGTTCCGGATCAGCCGGGCTGTAGCTCGTATGTTGGTTTGCGTGCAGCCAGCAGCAACAGCCTGGTTGATCAGGCTGTGATCCACCAGGAGGCCTGGTCTCAGACCGGGCCGCGGGGGCATTGACCCCCGGAACTCTCTCCAGGTAAACTCCAGGTAAACACAACCTTAAACATACACAGCCACCTCATACACACAGCCACCCACATTCCGCGCACAGTGTACGCTAGATGAAATCATTACATAAGTAAGGCCTGAATTTCCTAGCCCCCAGAAAATGCGGGCAAAAACACTACTATCAGCGTGGAAATCGGTGGGCCTGGTCGGCGCCAGTCATTGTGGCAAATGGGCAACACTTTCCCCTTCCTAAATATTGTTTTCCCCTCCCTGGCCGGACCCCGCTACAACAGCGCCCACTTCCGAAGCAACACCGCCTCCGGGGCTGCTGGAGGTTGTGCCCTGGGGCCAGCAACCACTGGGGAGGATGATTTGACCCATATACCTCCAGGACGCCCAGGGTTAAACGTCCTGCTCCCCGCCTCGGGCAACTGGGAAACGGGGGGAACGTGTCGGCGTGGTTCGCTCCACCATTGTTTTTCCCCGCTTTAAAACCTGGTAGCGTAATGCGTGGTCGACTGCATCCATACAAATGGGGTGGTTGCCTGATATTGAGACGGTCCCGATAACAATGGCCCTCGCTAACGGCCGGACCCGCGCGCACCACGCTGCTGCTTGCCACCACAACTACCACACCCACACCACTACCACAACCACATCACTACCACATCATTACCACAACCACACCATTACCACTACCACAGCATTACCATGACATTACCACAACCACATTACTACCACACACACACCACTACCACATCATTACCATAATTTTACCACTACCACACGCACACCACTACCACAATCACACCACTACAACCACACCACAGCCATAACATTATCACGCCCACACCATTACCATTACCTAACTAAAACATCAGTAACACAACCACACCACTACCATAGCCATACCATTACCTCAACCACACCACTGCCATAGCCATACCATTACCTCAACCACACCACTGCCATAGCCATAGCATCACCACATTCACACCATCGCCACACCCACACCAGTACCACAACCACACCATTGCCACATCCATACCACTACCACATCCACACCACTATCACACCGCTTTACCTTTGATATACCTTTGAAGAGTTTTGAGAGTTTAACTACTCTCGGAGCCCGGCCATGGGCCAGGCTCGTCTGGTGCTTGCCTGGTCAACCAGGCTGTTGCTGCTGGAGGCTCGCTGCCCCATACATCCATCACAGCCTGGTTGATCTGGCATCTGGTGAAGATACTTGTCCAGTTTCCTCTTGAAGGCTTCTACACATCTTCCAGCCGTGTTTCTGATATCTTCTGGTAAGATGTTGAATAGTCTGGGATTCCGGATGTTGATACAGTGTTCCCTTATTGCAGTGGTTCCCAAACTTTTTCAGCTTGTTACCCAATTTAACATGCCACATTAAGCATGTTACCCCTTTCACAAAATGTTGTTATTATTGATATATATGGCTAAACGTGAACGTATACAGCCTCGCATACTCTGCTAATCCTAGCAAAACCATTGAAAACGTAAGAACCACACATACATTATATATAAAATTAATAATAGCTACAAATTCACAGTAACAGTGGGTAAATACTAACTATATACTGCACAGGGCAGTACACATACATACCAGCTTATGTCTACCTCGGCTGATGCTCACAGATAAACTGACAGTGTGAAATAGAGGCAGCCTCAGGAAGTGAGTGACGCATACTGGACAGGTCGATCTGGGCTACTGAGTGACTTTTGTCCTGAAGCATACTTGTCAAAATACTTTTGGGTTTCCACACACTTAGCTATATATTTCTTCTTTTCTAATACTGTATATTAGTTTTTGATGTTTGTTATTTGGTTTAACTTTATTACTTACTTATTAACTTTACAACTTTATATACTAAGACAAAGTTAACAATAATCCTCATACCGGGTACCGCATTGTTTTCTTGATTTTCAGAATTCATAACTTTTTTTCTGTCACCCCTCCATTACCCCCCAAAAATGGTTAAATTACCCCCAGGGGGTAATTTACCCCCAGTTTGGGAACCACTGCCTTATTGTCTCCACCGCAACCCTTCTCCTTACTGGGTTTATTTTACACTTCCTCCCATATTTCTCACTCCAGTATGTTGTTATGACAGTATGCAGATTTGGGAACAGGCCCTCGAGTACATATTTTCCAGGTATATATTATCATGTATGTATCTCACCTCCGCTCCAATGAGTACATATTCAAGACTTGAAGGCGTAGCATTGAAAATTGGGTTGGTCAAATGTTTGTTAGTGGGATGAATTGTAAAGGACCTGCCTAGTATGGGCCAACAGGCCTGCTGCAGTGTTCCTCCTTTCTTATGTTCTTATGTTCCCAGTAATTTAGGTGCTTTACTGGTTCAGTGTGAGCCGTAAACGATCTCTGTATTTATTCCAGCTCTGATATTTCACCCGCTTTTAACGGGGCTACCACGACCACACTATTACCACACCCACACCACCACACCCACACCACCACCACACCCACACCACCACTACCACCACACCACCACCGCCACATTCCCACCTCTACCACCACCTTCCCCACCACACCCACACAACCACCACTCCCAAACCACCACTACCACCACATCTACACCACAACCATTACACCCCCACCACCACCACACCCACTATTACCACCCACTATTACCACCACACCTACACCTTCGCCACGACACCCACATCACTACCACTGCACCCACACTACTATTACTACTACTACTACTATTACCACACCCCACACCAGCACTGCCACAACTGTACCACTACCACCACACACCACTGCCAGCTCATCCACACTTCTACCACCACTACACCTACACCACTACAGTGTCCTCACTCATTCCACCACTACCACACGCACACCTCCACTAAGAACATAAGAAAGGAGGAACACTGCAGGAGGCCTGTTGGCCCATACTAGGCAGGTCCTTTACAATTCATCCCACTAACAAAACATTTGCCCAACCCAATTTTCAATGCCACCCAAGAAATAAGCTCTGATGTGAAAGTCCCACTCAAATCCAACCCCTCCCACTCAAGTACTTATCCAACCTAAATTTGAAACTACCCAAAGTCTCCAACCTAAATTTGAAACTACCCAAAGTCCCAGCCTCAATAACCCAACTAGGTAGACTGTTCCACTCATCAACTACCCTATTTCCAAACCAATACTTTCCTATGTCCTTTCTAAATCTAAACTTATCTAATTTAAATCCATTACTGCGGGTTCTCTCTTGGAGAGACATCCTCAAGACCTTATTAATACCCCCTTTATTAATACCTATCTTCCACTTATACACTTCGATCAGGTCTCCCCTCATTCTTCGTCTAACAAGTGAATGTAACTTAAGAGTCTTCAATCTTTCTTCACAGGGAAGATTTCTAATGCTA
This sequence comes from Cherax quadricarinatus, assembly GCF_038502225.1. NCBI lineage: Eukaryota > Metazoa > Arthropoda > Malacostraca > Decapoda > Parastacidae > Cherax > Cherax quadricarinatus. Next base: position 3,131,386 of record NC_091330.1, on the reverse strand, counting down.
TGTATTAATTTAGTCATCCTACGCTGAATGTTTTCTAACGAATTTATGTCCATTCTGTAATATGGAGACCAGAACTGAGCTGCATAATCTAGGTGAGGCCTTACTAATGATGTATAAAGCTGCAGTATGACCTCTGGACTTCTGTTGCTTACACTTCTTGATATAAATCCCAGTAATCTATTTGCCTTATTACGTACGCTTAGGCATTGCTGTCTTGGTTTAAGGTTGCTGCTCACCATAACCCCCAAGTCCTTTTCGCAATCTGTATGGCTAAGTTCTACATCATTTAACTTATAAGTACTAGGGTTATGGGCACTCCCAAGCTTCAGAACCTTGCATTTATCTACATTGAACTGCATCTGCCACTTTTCTGACCAAGAATAGAGTTTAAATCCTCCTGAAGTTCCATAACATCTACGTTTGAATCAATTATCCTACCTATCTTTGTGTCATCGGCGAATTTGCTCATATCACTAGTAATTCCCTCATCAAGATCATTGATATATATTATAAACAACAACGGGCCCAAGACTGATCCCTGTGGAACGCCACTTGTTACAGATCCCCACTCGGATTTAACCCTATCAAACCCTATTTAACTCTATCAAATGCCTTACTAAAATCTAAGTAAATAATATCAAATTCTTTATCGTGGTCAACAGCCTCAAAAGCTTTACTGAAGAAAGTTAATAAATTAGTTAGACAAGACCGGCCTCTTGTGAATCCATGCTGAGTATCAAATCAAGCTATGCTTATCGAGATGGCTTCTTATAATCTCAGCTATAATTGACTCTAGTAATTTGCCTACAATTGAGGTCAGGCTTATTGGGCGGTAATTTGATGGTAACGACTTGTCCCCTGTTTTAAAAATAGGAATTACATTAGCCATCTTCCACATATCAGACACTACACCTGTTTGAAGAGATAAATTAAAAATATTAGTTAATGGTTCACAGAGTTCCATTTTGCATTCCTTAAGAGCCCTTGAAAAAACCTCATCAGGACCCGGCGACTTATTTTGCTTCAGTCTATCTGCTTCACAACCATTTCACTAGTGACTGTGATGTTACATAATTTATCTTCTTCTAGCCCACTATAAAAATTAATTACTGGAATATTGTTAGTGTCTTCCTGTGTAAAAACTGAGAGAAAATAATTATTAAAAATCGAGCACATTTCATTCTCTTTGTCAGTAAGGTGCCCATAGTTATTTTTAAGGGGACCTATCTTATCTCTAACTTTTGTTCTATAGACCTGGAAAAAACGTTTTGGGTTAGTTTTAGAATCCCTAGCAACTTTAATTTCATAGTCCCTTTTAGCTTTTCTTATCCCCTTTTTAATGTCCCTCTTCATGTCAATATACTGATTCATAAGATGACCCTCACCTCTTTTGATACGCCTATAAATTCCTTTCTTATGCCCTAGTAGATATTTGAGCCTATTATTCATCCATTTTGGGTCATTTCTATTTGATCTAATTTCTTTATATGGGATAAACGTTCTTTGAGCAGCATGTATAGTGTTCAGAAAACTGTCATATTGATAGCTCACTTCGTTACCCCAGTAAACAGATGATAAGTGTTCTCTAAGCCCATCGTAATCTGCTAAGCGAAAATCTGGGACTGTTACTGAGTTACTGAGTTATCGCTACTATCGTACTTCCATTCAATGCTAAATGTAATTGATTTGTGGTCGCTAGCACCCAGTTCCTCTGAAATTTCTAAATTATTAACAAGGGATTCATTGTTTGCCGTAACTAAGTCAAGCAGGTTATTTCCCCTTGTAGGTTCTGTCACAAACTGCTTCAAAAAACAATCCTGAACTACTTCTAAGAAGTCGTATGATTCTAAATTCCCAGTCAAGAAATTCCAATCAATATTACTAAAGTTAAAGTCTCCTAGAATTACTACATTATCGTGCCTTGTGGCCTTAACAATTTCCTCCCATAGTAGTCTCCCTTGGTCCCTATCTAAGTTTGGGGGACGGTATATCACTCCTAAAATCAGTTTTTCATGCCCCTCTGAAAATTCTATCCAAACAGACTCTGTATGTGTTACTTCAAACTTAATACCCGTTTTTATGCAACAGTTCAAGCGATCTCGGACATACAGTGCCACCCCACCCCCCTTCCCGATACTTCTATCTACTTGGAACAATTTAAAACCCTGAATATGACATTCCGCAGGCATGTCCCCACTTTTTTAATTAAACCACGTCTCAGTTAAGGCAAATACATCAATGTTACCTGCACTAGCAACTAATCTCAACTCGTCCATCTTATTCCTAGCACTTCGGCAATTAGCATAATAAACATTGAAAGACTCTCCTTTCTCTTTACCGTTCCTGCTCATTTCTGTTTTTCTACTAAACCTATTACTGTCCTTATCACCCAAAGTCCCTGGCTTTTCAATATCTACCTCGTTCTGCTTATTACTAGTTCCCCTAGAACTCGTAATATTACTACACTGGGACTTCACTGTTTTCCTGCCAAAACCCATACCACTAACTATTCCTAGTTTAAAGTCCTAACTGCTCCCTCCACTGCAGTTGCCAGTGCTACCACCCCAGACCTAGATAAGTGAACCCCATCCCTGGCATGCATGTCATTCCTGCCATAGAAGAGGTCCCAGTTGTCAGTGAATGTTACCACATTTTCCTTACAGTATTTGTCCAGCCAGCAATTGACACCAATTGCCCTGGACAACCATTCATTTCCAACTCCCCTGCTTGGCAAAATGCCACATATGACAGGGTTCCCACCCTTCCTCCTAATTATTTCTATTGCTGACCTATACCTGCTAATCAGGTCTTCACTCCTACGTCTGCCAACATCGTTGCCTCCAGCACTGAGACAGATAATAGGATTGCTCCCATTACCTCTCATGATGTCATCCAGACGGCTAACAATATCCTCCATCCCAGCCCCAGGAAAGCAAACTCTGTCTCCTACTCCTGTCCTTCAAGCAGAATGCCCTATCCATATACCTAACTTGGCTATCCCCAACAACAACAATATTCTTACCTTCCTTGGTGTCGTTTGTCGTGATGTTCCCAGTAGTCGACTCACATTCGTCGGGTAGCACTGAGAATGTATTAGATGTTTCCACAACAGTTTCCACGGCAGTCTCTTTCTTCTTCATCGTTTCTACCTTTCCATTCGTCTTCTTGATCGTCAACTTCGTTCCCTGCTGTCCAGCCACTGACCAGTTTCCCTTCTTGACCTGAAGACTCAAAACAGGAGGACTACTACGAATCTTCTTGTTTTCCTCGGTCAGTCGCCGAATCTCCATCTTCGCCATCCTCAATTCTTCCTTAAGCTGTTGGTAAAGTTGCTCGATAGAGGGCATCTTGCTTCAATTCGTAGAGAGCGCGCAAACAGGTCTTCACAGAGCTAAAGTACATGTCACCACTGCCAACACGTTACCACTGCACCCACACCACGACCCACCAGCCTACACTACAACCCACCACATCTTCACCACCCACCACACTTACACTACCACCACATTCACACCGCCACCACACCCACACCACCACCACATCACCACACCTGCCTACAGCCACCACCTCCACCATAACTACCTCCGGCATCACTACTGCCACATCCACACCACTATCACTACACTTACATCACCATCACCAAAGCCTCCATACCCATAGTACTACCATTGAAGTGTAAAATAAACCCAGTGAAAAACAGGGGCGCCGTGGGGACCATGAGAGAAGATTATATCAACATCCTAATTGATTATTTGCAGCAGAGTGATTGCTTAATTAGGATATGGATAAGCTCCATTTCAACAAGGCTATGATGGTTATATGAACCAGCGGGCCGCCGGCAGTAACTGCCTGGTTGATCAGACAAGTAGATGAATTAGAGATATGCAACACTTGGGTATCTTTATTGGAGAAACGCTTCATCACACAGTGGCTTCATCGGTCCAATACAAAGAAGAGTGGTGAAGATTAGAAGGAGATTGAGGTAATCAGTCCCTCAGCCTGGAGTCGCTGTAAACAGTCCATCAGTCTTGAAAAGTATACAGCACATGTGTGACGAAGGCGCTTATATACTGCAGACAGGTGAGGTGAAGCAGTTGTAGGCGGTGTCACCTTGGACAGATCCACAGGTGGAAGTAGGTCGCGCCTATAGGTTAGGCAAGCGTAGAATTCCCTGTATCAAGAGCCCAAGATGTTGCCGTGTCTGTAGATAAATAGTTCAGAGAACCAACTAGTTGATAAATTAGACGAGCCTGGCCCAGGACCGGGCTGCGAGAGTAGGAAATCTCGAAACCCGTCAAAAGGTGTATTAAAGGTAAGATCAGCAATAACACGCCGGAGACAGGTAACAAACAGGTGTTGTAGTGGGAGATTTCACAGGATAATGGTAAATGTTTTCAAGAAGAAACTGGATCACATTCCGTGTTTGGCCGCTGTTAGTAACAGCCTGGTTGATCAGGGAAGTCTGGCCTTAGGCCATGCTGCAAGGATGCAGTAACCCTTGAAAATGGTGACACGTCTATGGTAAGAAGCCATAAGCTACAGATCTAAGCTACTGATATTTATTCCTTGAAAAGTTATGGGAAAAAATTATAATTGAGTGTATAGATCACGTGTAGGGTGTAAACTTCATGAACCAACATCATGAGTTCACAGAAAGGAACTCATTCCTCATTACCTGACTAGCTTGTGCTGCTGGGTCTGGTGCAATGCTCCATCCTTGAGTGGAGGTGCCCAGACTGGGTGGATCATTGGGCTAATCTGGGGGGGTTCATGGACCTGCTCCGCATGGGTCAATAGGCCTGTTTCAGTGTTCCTTCTTTCTTATGTTCTTATTACTCTTTTTGGCCACAGTATGACGAAAATAAAAGAAAGGGATATTCCGGGACTGTCGAAAAGCCATTTATGTGGTGTATCACAGTCTAAAAAATCAGATGGAAAAAAGTAAGCTAGTGTGAGGAAGGGTATTAAATAAAGTAATACCCGACAAAGAAGACAAGTCTAGTAAGTAATGTCGGGTTGGGTACAAGTAGCAAATAGATTTCCCCAAGGATCTGTTCCATCTCACCCTGTGTTGATCTTTGCGGACGATGCCAGCTCACGAGAAGAGAAACGAGAGAATTGTTTAGAAGCTGCAGGACATGGCCAAGATGCAAGAATGTTTAGAAAATAGTAAATAGCTTATTGAGTTGTCTTGTACCAACAGAAGAAGGTGATGTAAAGAAAAAAGGATCTGTGGGTGTACATAAATATTGGTAGAGGCTTACATAAATAGAGCAGTGTTAGTGTGTGTGCCGCATTGGCGAACACAAGAATAGGTTTCGGGAACTTCAGCAAATACGCCTTTAGGATAATATACACCTGTGTAAAATCAATATTGGAGTATGCATCACCAGCGTGAAATCCAGACCTCTTAAGGCGCGTGAGAGAGCTGGATAAATTTCAGAGTTTTTCTAGCAGGCTGGTATCTGTGCATAGTATCTGTGTGTGTGTAGAGACTAAAAAAATATTGTAAGCGTAGACGAACGATGACCCAAGTAGGTACAGGGATAGCTCAAGATCGATACAGGAGTGACACTAGGGTGAAGAGGCGGAAATGTAATTTAATTACTAAAAACGAAAGAAGGAGAGATAATGATGGGCTATGGGCTAGTGCCATACTCTCAGGAGTTCCCAGCCTTTTGCATCTCATGGCCCATCTAGCTAATTCTCAACATAGTTAAGGTCCACTGCAAATTTGAAGTGATATTTCAGTTTAGCTCGATATAAAATTACCTTTATTATACTTGTTGATTATGCACAATTCAAACCCTAAAGATAAGAGAAAGGCAAAAACAATGAATCACGAAAATTTCATTTTTCTATCACAAATGAAGCTTTTATCATGAAAATATCAATAACATGAAAGTAAAATAACTTTTATATTTTATTATTTCTTTCGGTTATACTTTTTCTTAAATATGATTACAGATCAACTCTCATACATCTAACTACAAACTACAATCACTACACAATATTATATATCAGTTACGCCTTAATTAAAACAGTATTAATAGGTAATTACTGGCTAATACTAAGTGAGGCACAGGCTACCCACTTCCAAGAGAAATAATTTTCACGTGACCTAGTCTCCGCCCACTTTGTGACATTTTGCGGACCACCGATTGAGGAATCCTAGTCTGTGTAATGAGCCGGTGGTGGCATATTCCATATACGAATTTAAACGCAAACACACACTGTCAATGGTCCAAGCCGGACCGAAACGTCGTCGTAAGCTTCTCTCTTTTATGTGCGGGTTATTTGTGTATCGTTCCAGTCACGGTATTGTGCCTTTTTTGTTATTTATTAAGAACATAAGAAAGTAGGAACACTGCAGAAGGCCTACTGGCCCATACGAGGCAGGTCCTTATCAAAACGACATCTACAAAATACCACTATACCAGAGTGCCCATGTGGTTGAGATAGTGTTGAAGGGATGGAAGATGCATAACACAGTTTGGTTGATGGTTAATAGTTGAATACCAGGAGATAGAGCTCGATCTCACAAAGCAAAAGTTAATACATAATACAAATAACTTTAAAAATAGGCATGATGAGGCTTGCAAGGCAGGAACTTAACCGGGTCACTTTCAGTGAAGAAGCGAGGCCAGGAACCGAGTCTTGACCCCCCTTCCCTCCATCAGAATCACAACTAGCAGAATACGCACAACGTGCATGGGTTCGCCTGTACCTTGAATTTTGGAAATAAATGGTATCGAATACCGACACAGTGGAAATATAAACACATATGCAGTGTAATGTGATCCTTTATTGACAACGTTTCACCCACACAGTGGGCTTTTTCAAGTCACACAGATCTGTGTGTGACTTGAAAAAGCCCACTGTGTGGATGAAACGTTGTCAATAAAGGATCACATTATACTGCATATGTGTTCATATTTCCACCTTGAATTTTCCTTAGCTAACATAAGCGCAGTATAATCTATTAAGGATTCAGTATAGGCTGTGTATATGATTCTCACTATTCTTATATTATTCAAAACAAGAGAAACCAAGTCATTGTTGATACTCTTCAAGTGTTGGCTTTACGTGTTTCTCTTTCGAAAATCACCTCTTTCAGCAGACTCTTGGACTACCCATGGGTTCGCCACTCAGTGCGAACCTATACATGGAACATCTAGAAGCCGAACGTTTCTCCACCATTATTCCTTCGTCTGTCACCTGGCTCCGTTATGTTGACGACATTCTCCTCATAACTCCTAAACGCTTCAACGTTCAAGCTCTCCAAGACAAGCTCAACCAGGTCGAGCCTTCAATCCAGTTCACACTTGAAGAAGAAGTCGACAACACTCTTCCTTTCCTTGATGTCCTGCTCTGCAAAGCTGACCACGAACTTCGTTTTAAAGTCTATCGAAAACCCACCAACCAAAACGATCTTCTCCACTTCTACTCTCACCACGACACCAAAACCAAACGTGGTGTAATTATAGGCTTCTTCCTGCGTGCACTCAGAATCTGCAGCAACGAGTTCCTTGAGGAAGAATGCACTATAATTGAACAAATATTTTCTAAACTCCACTATCCTCGTCACTTCATCAGAGACTGCAGACGGCGAGCATTAAACATCTTCAACACACCCAGAGAAGACACTGCCGAGAAGAGATACATAGTCCTTCCCACCAACTCCATTGCCAAACATGTTTCCAACATCTTTGCCAAAACATCATTCCAAGTATCTACCTCCACAACCACGACCATCAAGGACATCACCAGTAGTAGGCAGGACAAGCCTCCATCCTCTGCAGGGGTATACATAATCCCTTGTAATGACTGCAACAAGTTATACGTGGGCGAAACATCAAGGGACCTCCAAACACGTATTTCAGAACACCAATACGCAAGCAGGTCTGACGACACAAGGAATGCCTGCGTACAACACCGTAATTCACACAACCACTTGATAAACTACAGAAACTCAAGACTTATCGCCACAGAAGACAACACTCAATACCGAAGAATCCTGGAATCATCACTTATTTCTATATCCGACAACTTCAACCAGAATAGTGGCTTCTATAACATAGCTGAACCACTTGCCAAGAAACTTCTTCATCGCTATCCCACATAAGAGCACTGTAGAAGGTCTGCTCACAAACTTATCCAATCTCCTTTCCAAGCTACCCAAATTTTTAGACTCTATAACCCCACTCGGTACATCATCAGATGCAGCATTCTTCACCTGACCTCAGCCGGACTATAAATACTCGCGTTCCTTCCACCCCAGGTAGTTCTGTTTGTGACTTGAAAAAACCCACTGTGTGGGCGAAACGTAGTCAATAAAGGATCACATTATACTGCATTTGTGTTTATATTGCCAGAATGTACAGAGAACCTTCACAACTACGTATAAACTCAGTCGAGCACTTAAATTACTGGGAGCGCTTAAGTCCCTGGAACTGCATTCCATGGAAAGTAGAAGAGAAAGATGCCTCATAATTTACCTGGAAAATTTTGGTAGGCTTTATCCCAAATCTGGCAAACAGTGCAAAATACCTCCACTGAAAAACAGCGGCACAATTAGTATACTATAAGAGATAACCCAGCAAGTGTAAGTGAGCTAAAACTCTAACATACTACTTTTAAATATAAAGGGAATTACCAACAGGCCCTGAGATGTCCTCAGGATGAATATTGATAAAGTTCTCAAGTTAGTTCTCGATTAGCTGTTGTGCATACATTGTGTGCGGCTAGCACACAATGGAACCTGGTCAGTGGGTTATGACTTCCAAAACTACTGTCCGCAGGCAATTTACAGGTTGTAAAGTAAAAGGACACAAGTGCAACTAATGTGACATTTATTGTGGCAACGTTTCGCTCTCCAGGAGCTTTATCAGAGCGAAACGTTGCCACAATAAATGTCACATTAGTTGCACTTGTGTCCTTTTACTTTACATATTGTCGATAATTCTACCAACTTTATTACAATTTACAGGTTGTTCCAACTATGTTATGTATTCGACACCCACGTTCGTCAGTACCTTGCACATCCTACATCCCCGCACTCCTAACTTACTACACATCTTAGTCAGCGTCACTAGCTGTGTAACTACAGTTTGCGTTGTCGTTAGCGATATACAAAGCTTGTTACACGTCAGTATGTACCCATTGGACATTGCGTTGTGTCCTTCACCAACCAGCGTCAAGTAATTACACTTTACGGTTTACGCTGATCCTGTTTCAGATACTCAGGATTACAACCAAACTCCTCATGAGCAGTGATAAGAACATAAGAAAGGAGGAACACTGCAGCAGGCCTGTTGGCCCATACTAGGCAGGTCCTTTACAATTCATCCCACTAACAAGCATTTGACCAACCAAATTTTCAATACACAAATAACCCGCACATAAAAGAGAGAAGCTTACGACGACATTTCGGTCCGATTTGGTCCAAGTCGGTCCAAGTTGGTCCAAGTCGGACCGAAACGTCGTCGTAAGCTTCTCTCTTTTATGTGCGGGTTATTTGTGTATCGTTCCAGTCACGATATTGTGCCTTTTTGTTATTTATTTACCAATTTTCAATGCTACCCAAGAAATAAGCTCTGATGTGCAAGTCCCACTCAAATCCAACCCCTCCCACTCATGTACTTATCCAACCTAAATTTGAAACTACCCAAAGTCCTAGCCTCAATAACCCAACTAGGTAGACTGTTCCACTCATCAACTATCCTATTTCCAAACCAATACTTTCCTATGTCCTTTCTAAATCTAAACTTATCTAATTTAAATCCATTACTGCGGGTTCTCTCTTGGAGAGATATCCTCAAGACCTTGTTAATATCCCCTTTATTAATACCTATCTTCCACTTATACACTTCGATTAGGTCTCGCCTCATTCTTCGTCTAACAAGTGAATGTAACTTAAGAGTCTTCAATCTTTCTTCATAAGGAAGATTTCTAATGCTATGTATCAATTTAGTCATCCTACGCTGAATGTTTTCTAACGAATTTATGTCCATTCTGTAATATGGAGACCAGAATTGAGCAGCATAATCTAGGTGAGGCCTTACTAATGATGTATAAAGCTGCAGTATGACCTCTGGACTTCACACTACACCTGTTTGAAGAGATAAATTAAAAATATTAGTTAATGGTTCACAGACTTCCATTTTGCATTCCTTTAGAACCCTTGAAAAAACCTCATCAGGACCCGGTGACTTATTTTGCTTCAGTCGGTCTATCTGCTTCACAACCATTTCACTAGTGACTGTGATGTTACATAATTTATCTTCTGATCCACTATAAAAATTAATTACCGGAATATTATTAGTGTCTTCCTGTGTAAAAACCGAGAGAAAATAATTATTTAAAATCGAGCACATTTCATTCTCTTTGTCAGTAAGATGCCCATAGTTATTTTTAAGGGGACCTATCTTATCTCTGACTTTTGTTCTATAGACCTGGAAAAAACTTTTTGGGTTAGTTTTAGAATCCCTAGCAACTTTAATTTCATAGTCCCTTTTAGCTTTTCTTATCCCCTTTTTAATGTCCCTCTTAATGTCAATATACTGATTCATAAGATGACCCTCGCCTCTTTTGATACGCCTATAAATTCCTTTCTTATGCCCTAGTAGATATTTCAGCCTATTATTCATCCATTTTGGGTCATTTCTATTTGATCTAATTTCCTTGTAAGGGATAAACGTTCTTTGAGCAGCATGTATTGTGCTCAGAAAACTGTCATATTGATAGCTCTCTTTGTTACCCCAGTCAACAGATGATAAGTGTTCTCTAAGCCCATCGTAATCTGCTAAGCGAAAATCTGGGACTGTTACTGAGTTATCCCTACTATCATACTTCCATTCAATTCTAAATGTAATTGATTTGTGGTCACTAGCACCCAGTTCCTCTGAAACTTCTAAATTATTAACAAGGGATTCATTGTTTGCCAGAACTAAGTCAAGCAGGTTATTACCCCTTGTAGGTTCTGTCACAAACTGCTTCAAAAAACAATCCTGAACTACTTCTAAGAAGTCGTATGATTCTAAATTCCCAGTCAAGAAATTCCAATCAATATGACTACAGTTAAAGTCTCCTAGAATTACTACATTATCGTGCCTTGTGGCCCTAACAATTTCCTCCCATAGTAGTCTCCCCTGGTCCCTATCTAAATTTAGGGGACGGTATATCACACCTAAAATTAATTTTTCATGCCCCTCTGAAAATTCTATCCAAACAGACTATGTGTTACTTCAGACTTAATACCCGTTTTTATGCAACAGTTCAAACGATCTCGGACAAACAATGCCACGCCACCCCCCTTCCCGATACTTCTATGTGACATTCTGCAGGCATGTCCCGACTTTTTGAATTAAACCACGTCTCAGTAATGGCAAATATATCTATGTTACCTGCACTAGAAACTAGTCTCAACTCGTCCATCTTATTCCTAGCACTGCGACTATTTGTGTAATAAATATTTAAAGACCCTCCTCTCTCTTTACCCTTCCTGCTCCTTTCTGTTATTCCACTAAACCTATTACTGTCCTTGTCAATTAGTGCCACTGGCTTTCCAATATCCACCTCATTTTGCCTATTACTAGTTCTCCTAGTACTCATATTACTACCCTGCGACTTCACAGTTTTCCCGCCAAAACCCATACCACTAACTATTCCTAGTTTAAAGACCTAACAGCTCCCTCCACTGCGTTGGCCAGTGCTCCCACCCCACACCTAGATAAGTGAACCCCATCCCTGGCATACATGTCATTTCTGCCATAGAAGAGGTCCCAGTTGTCAATGAATGTTACCGCATTTTCCTTACAGTATTTGTCCAGCCAGCAATTGACACCAATTGCTCTGGACAACCATTCATTTCCAACTCCTCTCCTTGGCAAAATGCCACATATGACAGGTTTCCCACCCTTCCTCCTAATTATCTCTATTGCTGACCTATACCTGCTAATCAGGTCCTCACTCCTACGTCTGCCAACATTGTTGCCTCCAGCACTGAGACAGATAATAGGATTGCTCCCATTACCTCTCATGATGTCATCCAGACGGCTAACAATATCCTTCATCCCCGCCCCAGGAAAACACACACTCTGCCTCCTACTCCTATCCTTCAAGCAGAATGCCCTATCCATGTACCTAATCTGGCTATCCCCAACAACAACAATGTTTTTACCTTCCTTGGCGTCGTCCGTCGTGATGCTCCGAGTAGTCGACTCACATTCGCCAGGTAGCATTACACCACTTGTAGAATTCGTCAAGACGTTCTCAATGGTCTTCGTTGGGGTTTCTAGGGATGTCTTACTCACGTCTGCCAATGCTTCTTTGGTGCTCGTTATGGCATTCCCAGTAGAACACTCACATTCGTCAGGTAGCACCGAGAATGGGTTGGAAGTTTCCACGGTAGTCTTCTGGTTTCTCGTTGTTTCTGCCTCTCCAACTGTTTTCTTGATCTTCAGCTTGGTTCCATGTTGCCCGGCCACTGACCAAGCTTCCCTCTTAACCCGGGGACTCACAACAGAAGGATTACTACGAATCCTCTTGTTCTCCTCCGTTAATCGCCGTATCTCCATCTTAGCAACTCTGAGCTCTTCTCTCAACTGCTGGTAAAGTTCCTCAAGAGAGGGCATCCTGTTCAGATTCACAGAGAGCACACAAACAGGTCTTCACAGAGCTAAGTACACGTCACCACTGAGCTAAGTACACGTCACCACTGAGCTAAGTACACGTCACCACGTGATAGCCACGTCAACAAAAACACACACAACTCACTGGTGCTGCTTACGTTGTGGCTTGTGGTTTCCAGTGTTTTCGCTTTGTAAATGAGCATTTTCTGTGTACTTGCTTATTCTGTTTGCAGGGGTCAAGGCATAGCTCCAAGCCTTTCCTTTTAACTCGAACCAGTTTTTTCGGATTCGTGGCATCCAGCGCCCGGTTGTGTCTACTCCTGAGACTGTGTGATGTTTGCCTCCACCACCTGTTTCACATTAGTTGCACTTGTGTCTTTTTACCTTACATATTTTCCTTATTTGAACAGCCTGTCTTTATCCTTTGTTTTTTAGTTCTCTGAGTATTTTATACGTCATGTTCATGTACCACCCTCTGGGTCTCCTCGCTCAAGAGTAGAAATCTCAACGTTACAGGTATGCGGGAGTTACACTGCATATGTTTGCTTACTAACTCATGCGCCCGCGTTTGCATGCGAAAAGCGAGCTTTATATTTTTTCTCCCCACACACTGTGTTTTGTTAGGGTAGTCTATGTACATTTGAGGTAAGTCACCTTGTTTGTTGACGTGCAGGACTGTGTGAGAGTTGGAGTATGGTGTGTGTGTGTTAGTGTTTCTGTGCAAATATTCAAGGCTAGTACATTTTTTTGGGGGGTGGGGGGGGGGGTTGGTGATCGCCTAGTTATGTTTGCAGGGGTCTAGTCGTAACTTCTTAATTACTATCGACTGATTTTTAGTCTGGTGGAAAGATATACGAACCTGGAATTTCATGATGCATATTCGAGGTATCTACATTAGTATCCAAGATGGCTACCAACATTAATCGACATGAATATTGAGTAGTTTAATCTACAGTAATATATTGCTAGCAACATTTTTTTTTCAGTTAGAGGAAGTCGCCACTTCTTTTCATGCTGATGTGAATAAGCTAGTCTTTATAAATTGTTATCAGTGGCTCTTCTAGTAGGCCACTGAGAGCAATATGACGTTCAGTGGCAAGTTTCAGTTACTCCGGTTTCGAAAGATTGTAGAAATAAAGACTGGGAATATAAAAGAAACTCAAATCACTCAGCAGAGCGTAAAACTAATATGAGAGACCTGGGAGTGATTATGTCAGAAAGATCTTAGCTTCAAGAATTACAACCTTGAGGTTGTGATAGTAACACTCAAGCCGCCTGTTCTCTCCAGGTTGAAGCACTGTTGTACTCTAATGGCTTCATTCGAGGCAAACAAAATTGCATACCTGGACATATGCAGATAACCTTCACTGCTTGCATAGATTCAGTCAAACACCTAAATTACTGAGAATGTTTGAAGTCCCTCGATCTGTACTCACTGGTACATAGGCAAGAGTTGTACATCATGATATACACCTGGAAAATTCGGGAAGGACTGGACCTAAATCTACACACATACAAATTGTTCCCCATGACAGTAAGAGGTTTGGCAGATAACACAAAATACTCCCTATGAAAAGCAAAGGTACAAAGAGTATACTAAGGGAAAACTCAATAAGTGTGAAGGATCAGGACTTCGTAAACAAGGGAGATTACCGAGGAATCCATGGAGAAAACTATATCACTACTTCTGCTAAGTGCCAGATTAACCAGTCTGTGATGTTTTCTTAATTTGTATATCTTGTATTGAATTGTTTATACTGTCATGACAGCGCTGTATAGCCCTTGTGATTTAGCCCTTCTTTCTGATTGTAATAATAATATACTGTCATGATAAAGTTCCTGGTGCGCGATACGTAGCCGCAGTTAAGTTATTGTTAGTTGCACGTGTCAAATACTTAACATATTGTCGATACTCTTACCAATACAATTAATCAGGCTGTGATGCATATGTGGGCGAGCGGGCCGAAAGCAGCCTGGTTTACCAAGGAGTCAACAGAAAAGCCTGGCCCCAGGCTGAGCAAAGACAGTAGAAAAACTCATGCAACCGGTCACAATTATGTCATAGGTTTATTACAGACTTACACAGTGGTGGGTGCTTGCGTGTGTGAAGTTGTTACAAGCGTGGGATGTGTGTGTGAATAATTTGAGGAAGTTGTGACGACCGGGGACAGAGGGAGAGTTAGTCTGAGAGTTAGCTGTGACGTGCGTAATAATCACGACAGTCAAGGGGATGTATTGTGGAAGTGAGCGAAGTTTGTTGCGGTAGATGAGCTTGGGGTGTAGATATGATGGCAGTGGACGAGTACTGGCAGGAGGAACTGTGATGAAGGTTGTAATGACCAGTTCCTGCCGACGGGGCTCTCCGTACCGCCTCCACTCCACCCACTTGATGCATATCTGCCTCAGGTTTGATCAGGTGATTATCACTACCTCCTCTCAGCCACACTTTGTAATTATAAGCTGGTACAACCCTTCAGTAGTAATGTTTATTTTTAAAGGGAGGAGGGGAAGGGAGAGAGATGTTCATTTCCTTCTGCTATTCAATTAAAAAGAGAAATAAACGAATAAGAAATGCCAAAAGAGATGATGAAGTTGAAGTTGCAAGGGATTCAAAGATTAACCCAAAAGGTTTCATTTAGGTATATAGGAGTAAGGTTAGGGACAAGATAGGCTCACTTAAAACTTGCTCAGATCAGCTTACCGTCAATGGCAAAGAAATGTGTAAACTCTTCAACACTTGCTTCCTTTCACTTTTTACGCAGGAAGATACTGAAGAAATTTCCGGAGCCTGGGAATAGAAAAACTCTGGGAACTCATCAAAGGTAAAGATGTGAAGTTCCTAGAATCTGACTCAGGCAGTGCATGGACTCTGGCAGAACACTGCTGGAACAAGTGTAGAGAAAAAATTACAAGCATCTCTGCCAAATGTCGGATCAACCAAGCTGTGATGGGTATGTGGGCCAGCGGGCCTCCAGCAGCAACAGCCTGGTTGACTAGGCAAGCATTAGACAGGCCTGGTCCAGGGTCGGGTTTCGGCAGTAGGAAAACTCGAAAGTCATCTAAGGTACAGTGGTTTAAAGAAATGTGCTATCAGTGGCTTTCCTTAAAGTGAAGCGGGTTAAGGTTACATCACTAATATTTCCCGAGTTTGCTGTCACATTCATATACATTTTTTTGTGGGTTGTCAACATTTAGAATATTTAATGCCTCACTGAACACTTGAGTCAAACTGTGCCTTCAGTATTTTGTCGTCATCAGTGAAAGTTGTTATCTTTACTGAAGGGCCCATTACTAGACGTTATTTCTGCAATCTATTTTATATAGGGAAAAGTTATTTTGGGGCATTTTCGTTGCTCTCACTGTTTCACTTGGAACTCATTAGTTTGTGTCTCTAATCAGTGTCTGTGTTTATTCTTGAGACAGCCTGTGTGTACCCTTAAGCTCAGTGACTCACTCTATTTTGCCTTTTGATGATTTTTGCACGTGACATTACAAGTTACTGACTCTTAATTAAGAGCATAAGAAAGGAGGAGAAACACTACAGCAGACCTGCTGGCCCATACTAGGCATGTCTTTCTCAAACCCAAACCCACTAGCAAAAATATTTGCCTAACCCATTTTCAGTGCTACCCAAAGAACAGAATGCTACCCATGGAATAACTTGTCGGCCATGTTAGAAGTAAAGCTGCTATTATTAATAACCATGCTCACACACACCTTGCATATACGGAAGATTTGTCTCATGTAAGCCTCTGTGATGCTTGTTGCGCTCTTGGATGTAGTGATCGGCAAGATGATGCATGTAATCTAACACTGTACAGCCACCCTAAACGTTTCAAGAAATATAAACAAAGAATTTCTGGAGTGAGGCGGAAAGATTTAAGAGTCAGCAAAACCATTATTGCCTACTAAGGATTTGGATGTACCCTTCTTCTCTTTGTATCAAACCTGATTACCTACCATTCTCCAGGCATTGTATTGTCCCTATGAATAAAATAATAATAATAACCAGAGAATAAAGCCTTATGTGTAGTGAACATTTAACATTTGTACTTTATAATTTCTTTACAAAATGTTATGTTTTATTTATTTGTTAACTATATTATTATGTGTCACAGCGTAACAAATTGGTTATAAGTGTAGCTTAAAGTGGGTGGTATATGGTGCGTCAGAGCTTCACATCATTTACAACTTAAGAATGATGTGAAGGTTTGACGCCCCATATATCACCTACCTGAAGTTACGCTTAACACTTAAAAGTGGAAGTTAAGGTGGGTGATATATGGGACGTCAAACCTTCACATCAATTACAGATGGAGGGACAGTTATAGGGTACCACCTAACTTTGGAAATGTTTGCACTTATGCTTTGTCAGATAATTGGTTGGTTGGTAACATGGGTTTAAAGCTGTTCGTAATCTGTTCACCACGAATCTAGAATACTTTAATCCCTAAAATTGGGATTAAAGTAAGCTCTGTGTATATACACTGAGAGACATATACATCTCGATGTACGTATTCTTGAAAAAAAAGCTAAATAGGTATCAAAAGATATCCTGAGGGTACGTCATAAAATGTTAATTAATTTTAATCTTGATGAGATGGTGTGGTACAGCCTCAGGTACCTGCCACTGATGCAGTCTTGTTGCCCAGCCTTAATTAAACAATATATTGTTAAACATCAAGTCTGAGCTTTGCTCAGACCTCTACAACACAATTGTCGTCAGATTTGTTAAGTTATACCATGAATTAAGGAAAGAACCTAGACTTCACCTTACGAAACAGACAAAGCAAATGCGATAGTAATTATGGACAAGGTAGATTATAGTGGAAAAATGAACATGTTATTAGAAGACTGGGGAACTTACGTGCCCCTTAAGTCAGCTGACTTCAGTCACATGACTAAAATTTCACTTGAGGGAAGAGTTTACTCCCATTGTTTACTTTAGCTTTGTGTTAAGGTCACTTATAGAATGGATTTTAGTTTTGCTTTGTTTAAAAGCTACAGTTTGCAAACAGTGAAGGATATATTTTTTGTGTTATTACTGGGATGTTTGTTGACGTTAGTATGACTGATGTGGCAGCCACTTATGTCTTGCTCTTCTCGTCATGACTTAAATTTGATGGTTCATTTTTGTAATTTCTGGTCATTTTTTTGTATTTTTTCTGGCTCTATAAAAGGATTTTGAATCTATATGGTTGTAATTTCATTGTCATTTCAGTGTTCACCTGACTTGAAATTCCATTTTTGCTACTTCCATGTGACAGCAAGTCACTCAATTATCATATTATTGTTTTTTTGTTGTTGTTGATTTGTGAAACTTAACAAATCAACAACAAAGAACGATACAACGCCACACGGTATTTCTTTGAGTGATCTTATCTGCAGGTTCCATTAATATTTACACGCTACCGGAATCTGCAGACCAAGCATTGCATCCACACATTGTGCGGGGGGTTATTAATAAGGGTGTCTTTACTGACCTTTGTGCCAGTAAATGAAGCCGTAGTTCTACTAGACGTATAAACTGTGTTAGGTCAGCGTAGAGATCTTGGCCCGGCACGCTAGTTTTACACCCAAGTTCATCTGCGGTATGTCCATCTTGACCCAGTACTCTAGTTCCATACCCAAATTCATCTCTTGTGTGTCCATCTTGGCCCAGTACTCTAGTTCCATACCCAAGTTCATCTCTTGTGTGTCCATCTTGTCCCAGTACTCTAGTTCCATACCCAAGTTCATCTGCTGTGTTCATCAGGGCTTACTTCATGCGTGTGTCTGTGTGATTGTCTTCGTACGTATCTGTTGTCGGCTCCTATGATAAACGGCGATCGTAGGGATATCATTGATCTAAGGAACTACAATATGGAGATTAACCATGGGTCTTCACGTTCCCAGTGACCTTGTACGTGACTTGATGATTTATAATGGCTTAGAGATAGCAGTTCACTTCAGTGTTTTCCTTAGAGAGCAGATAAACTGATCATTATTCAGAATCTTACATACTTTATTATATTAATCACTAACCAAGCCTTAACGTATCGCTTCGATAAATATCAACAGTATACGTTAGCATAATGTTGATTTTAATTATCCAATTAATCATCATCGTTGTAAAAAAATCTATCCCAAATTCAGCTGATAGCACTGTACTGACGTGGATGTTTGCTCCCATCTGTTAATTAATAGCTCTAAGGGACGCTCAGCTGATATGTAATTATGATGAGGATGTTATATATGTTGGCTACATTCTCTCTACCTTCAAGGTGATATTACATTATAACGTAATATCTTTCTCTCAATTATTATGAGATGTAGGAGTATAAACAATATGCCTATATGCCCCTCTCTACTTATACACATAGTTAGGTTTCAGTCTTAGATAAGTTGAGACGTACGGGTAAGTCTTACTTAAATCTGTTACCCCCCGTTTACCCAACAGTAGCATGCCCTCAAAAGGGCTGGGATTTGAAATAAGCTAAGACAACTTCTGGTCTGTAAATTCAGCTGTGTAAACAATTATATTATTATTTTGTTTTATTATTATTTTATTATCATTATTGTTTTTATTATTATTATAAAATGTGTTAGTTAACCGTGCTAATGAATGTCCCTTTTCTGTTGCAGGTATGTGGGGAGAGGAAGGTGTATGCTCGTCTGCTGGTGAGTCAATACTTGAAGAATGTAGTTTACCTTGTGCCTGCCTAGTGATAGTTCCGGGGATTACTTGCCTCCACGACCTGCTTTCTGGTTGACCAACCTGATCTGCCAGGCTGTGGATGTTTTGCACTTCGAAATCCAGCGTAGCATCTTATCTCTGCTGCTCAGTGATTTTTTTAAGTTTAGTATTAGGTTTCCTCCTAATAACAGTTAGCATTTTGTATATATTTTCAGTTATATTTTAGGATCCAAGACTCTTCGGTGTTATACCAGGCTGTTGCAGTCGTACTGTAGCTTATGTTGGGTGTGCGCGTACCTGTGATCGGTTTGGAGAGTTCTTATACCCTAGCAGCCGACCTGAGGCCACTCTTCATTGTTGATGACGGCCTGGTCAACCAGGCTGTTGCTGTCTCCCGCTCTCTTAAGGAACTATTCCAGAGTGTAGATTTGCAACCACTCATCCAGTAATCCCGGGTCTGTATTATATTTGAACCAATAAGTATGTAAAGAAAGAGTCAGCCTGGCATTGACAGACATACACCGAGGCAGATGTGAAAGATGGGAAATTAATTATAAGCAGGTAGTGGAAGGGAAGGTTGGGTAGTGGAAGGGAAGGTGGGGTAGTGGGAGGGGAAGTGGGGCAGTGGGAGGAAAGGTGGGATAATGGGAGGGAATGTGAGTGTTATGGGAGGGGTAGGTGGGGTTGTGAGAAGGAAGGGAGGATAGTTGAAGGAAAGGTAGTGTTAGTTTGGGGAAAGATGATGGTGGTAATGGAAGGCCTTTTTTTTATATAAAATTGGATACATCAGCAGTGTGCTGCTAATGTATTCTATATAACAGTTACATAGTGGGAACAAAAGCTAGCCGTGCCTTTGTCATATTGCATCACACAGCATGAACAGATATCATCAAGTATTCTATTAAAGGTTTACCAGGTATGGGTGTTTCAAAGGTTTCCTTCCAGCAGAGCTGAAGTTACGGTTACTTGGGAATTACTGTAAACATCCAGAATTTATGTCGCATCGAATTGACTGTATTCCTAAAATAAAAAGCCCCTGTAATGGGAAGTCGGTTTTAGTAGAGGGTATTGGGATGGGTAGGTGAGTGTTGTGGGAGAGCATGGTGGTGGGTGAGTGTTGTGGGAGAGCATGGTGGTGGGTGTGTTGTGGGAGAGCATGGTGGTGGGTGAGTGTTGTGGGAGAGCATGGTGGTGGGTGAGTGTTGTGGGAGAGCATGGTGGTGGGTGAGTGTTGTGGGAGAGCATGGTGGTGGGTGTGTTGTGGGAGAGCATGGTGGTGGGTGAGTGTTGTGGGAGAGCATGGTGGTGGGTGAGTGTTGTGGGAGAGCATGGTGGTGGGTGAGTGTTGTGGGAGAGCATGGTGGTGGGTGAGTGTTGTGGGAGAGCATGGTGGTGGGTGTGTTGTGGGAGAGCATGGTGTGTGAGTTTTGTGGGAGAGCATGGTGGGTGAGTGTTATGGGAGAGCATGGTGGGTGAATGTTGTGGGAGAGCATTGTGGGTGAATGTTATGGGAGAGCATGGTGGGTGAATGTTGTGGGAGAGCATGGTGATGGAATGTTGTGGGAGAGTATGGTGGGTGAGTGTTATGGGAGAGCATGGTGGATGACTGTTATGGGAGAGCATGGTGGGTGACTGTTGTGGGCTGGTAAGGTGAAAGGTGAAACGGGTGACTGACGTTGCAGCTGCAGACATGAGGTGCGACCTTCACCTTAATGACGTCCTGACGACTTATGACGTCATGGGTGCATGTAGGCACTGCTCTTTGCATGTTGATGCTGGGGTTGCAGAATTTGCAGATGGAGTTCATTGGGTATGAATATACACCTAGCACTTCTGTATACACTAAATAATATAGAGTTTGATGAACGAGACTCATGCAATATTTAGGTATCTTTATTGAGAGACGTTTCGCCTGCACATCGCTGTATTTGTCTGATACAGAGGCATAAGGACCTCTGCATTGGAGCGAGTAGAAGAGGTGACGAGATGTAGCAGTTTAAATCGTGGTCACTACTGATGCGACTTACTAGTGGAAGGAGGTCAGACTCATAAAGTGAGCCAGAGATATAGCAACGGAACTGTAAAATATTTGGAGAGATGCAGCAGTTGAAGACGTGGTCACCTGTGGGCGGGGACCACTGAAAGTAGGTTATGCCCGTAAAGTGAGTTACAACTTAGCAATAGAGCATTGACCCTAAAAACCGTCTTCAGGTACCAAGATTCCACGGTGTTGCAGCACCATACGGGCTTAGCTTCTTTTGTGATTGTAATGACGATAATATTTCACTTGTCTGTGGGTAGTGACTCCAGACACATGAATATATTGACTCGTAAATACTGTTCCAGTCCCTGCTCTGTGAATAGCTAACCTCTCCAGCTCAGTAGGTAGGTAAAGAAAGAAGTGTTTGTATGGTGTTATATTGGTAGCCATGGTATGTACCAGACGGTGACCTGAAGACTATTCAGGCAGTCACCGTCCCCGCTTGGTCCCAGATGAGGCCTCCAGGTTGATGGCCTCATCAACAAGTCTGCTGGTGTTGTCTGAACGCAGTTCAACTTATGTACCACTACCCAGCTGGTAAGAAACTGATTTGAGGAACTTAATCCAATGTCGTCTTGAAGACAGCTAGGTGTATGTTAGTAATTTCCCTTTCGAAATGAGGGGTGTTGAAAAGTCTTGGACTCATTACTCCTATTGAGTTATTTCATAGTGTATTCATTGCACCCCTGTTTTTCATTAAGAGTATTTTGCACCGCCTGCTGAGCCATATGCTTTCATAGGGAGTAATTTCAGTGTTCAGGTTTTGTATCAATCCTCCAGAATTTTCAATGTATAAATTATGATGTAACTTTATCGCCTACGTTCAAGGAATTTCAACCATTCTCAATAATTTAGACGATTGAATTTATACGGGCAGTGAAAGTTCTCTCTACAGTCTCCAGTTCTGCAACTTCGCATGCCTTAACAGATTGTTAGTGAGAAGTAATATTCCATTGGTTTGACATCTCTTGTTTTGAAGGTTCAAGTTATCAGGTACATTGTAGGTATGGTGTGGTATTGTAGGTATGGTGTGGTATTGTAGGTATGGTGTGGTATTGTAGGTATGGCGTAGTATTGTAGGTATGGTGTGGTATTGTAGGTATGGTGTGGTATTTTAGGTATGGTGTGGTATTGTAGGTATGGTGTGGTGTAGGTATGGCGTGGTGTTGTATATATATCATATGGTGTTAGATGTGATATGTAGTGTGGTATGTATGGTGGTGTTGCCTGCATGATGGTGTGGCATGTATGTAGTCGAATGAGAGGTATAGGGGGGGGGGGAAGTGGACACGATAAAGGGTCATTGTGTCACCATCCAAGACAATTTATTCAATCTGCTACCAGCAGATATCAGAAACATTGCGAGAATAAGTGTAGAAATTTTCAAGAGGGAACTGGATCACTACCTTCACCAATTGCCAGAGCAACCAGGCTGTGGATTTTTGGGCTAGCGGGCCGCCAACAGCAACAGCTTGGTTGAAGAATGCCACAGACTTTGCTGTGAGGTGTAGGAAATGTTTTGACGCCTGTATCAGGTATAGTTTATCTATGGTGTAGCGTTGGTGGGTGTGGTATGTATTGTGAGGAGGGTAGGAGGACGCCCCAGCTATTTGGCTTTCACAGCCTCAGGACCACAAGTCAAGAATCTCGCATCAACAGCATCACAGCTCAAGAATGCTGCCTACACAGCACCACCCGTCATTGGCACACAGTGTAGAAAGTTTACCTTGTGTGACATTATCACTGATATAAATCGTGATCACCGTCCGTGGTGGGCTGGGCACGGTCACATAAAGATACCCGACCTTTAGAGGTGTCATTGAATAATTCACTTGGCTACAAAGTGAGGATCTGCAAGCCAGGACGAGGAGACGTGAGGTAGGGAGGATTAAGGGCAAGAGGGACAAGGTATGGGAAGTGAGAGAAAGAGAAGGGGCTGAAAAAACGAAGCTTAGGAGCAGATATAGAAATAGAGGATGTTAGGTAGGGAGGTTGTCGAACAGGTGGGAGGAGGTAGGGAGGTTGTTGAACAGGTGGGGTGAGGTAGGGAGGTTGTTGAACAGGTGGGGTAAGGTAGGAAGATTGTTGAGCAGGTGGGGTAAGGTAGGAGATTGTTTAACAGGTGGGAGGAGGTAGGAAGGGTGTTGAGCAGGTGGGGTGAGGTACACGAAGGATATCTGATGGACGTTTTCAGGGGTCAACACCCCTGCCCATGCGGTCCGGTCCCAGATCAGTCCTCTTGGTGGATCAAGGCCTGATCAACCTGGCTGTTGCTGAAGGCCGCACGCAGTCCAACGTGCAAACCACAGTTCCCTCCCACCACTACCTCTGTCTATCCTTATCCCTCTCCTATAATACCAACACCCACCTCTCCCACCCTCACCTGAACCACCACTACCCACTTCTCACCTGCACCATCACTTCCACCTACACCACCATTCACCAGGACCACCACCCACATCTTCCACCCTCACCCCCACCATCACCACCATTCCTACCCTCAACTGCACCACCACAACCACCCGCCTCTCCCACCCTCACCTGCACTACCACTACTACCACCCACCTCTCCCACCCTCACTTGCACTACCACCATCCATCTCTCCCACCCTCACATGCACTACCCCCACCCATTTCTCCCACCCTCACCTGCACTACCACCACCCATCTTTCCACCCTCACCTACACTACCACCACCCATCTCTCCCACCCTCACCTCTACTAACACCACCCATCTCTCCCACCCTCACCTGCACTACACCACCTATCTCTCACTCTCACCTGCACTACCACCACCCATCTCTCCCACCCTCACCTGCACTACCACCACCCATCTCTCACCCTCACATGCACTACACCACCCAACCCTCTCACCCTCACCTGCACTAACACCACCCATCTCTCCCACCCTCACATGCACTAACACCACCCATCTGTCCCACCCTCACCTGCACTACCACCATCCATCTCTCCCACCCTCACCTGCACTACACCACCCATCTCTCCCACCCTCACCTGCACTAACACCACCCATCTCTCCCACCCTCACCTGCACTACCACCACCCATCTCCCATCCTCACCTGCACTACACCACCCATCTCTCCCACCCTCACCTGCACTAACACCACCCATCTCTCCCACCCTCACCTGCACTAACACCACCCATCTCTCCCACCCTCACCTGCACTACCACCACCCATCTCTCCCACCCTCACCTGCACTACACCACCCATCTCTCCCCCCCTCACTTGCACTAACACCACCCATCTCTCCCACCCTCACCTGCACTACCACCACCAATCTCTCCCCCCCTCCCCGGCACTACACCACCCATCTCTCCCACCCTCACCTGCACTAACACCACCCATCTCTCCCACCCTCACCTGCACTACCACCACCCATCTTTCCACCCTCACCTGCACTAACACCACCCATCTCTCCCACCCTCACCTGCACTACCACCACCCATCTTTCCACCCTCACCTGCCCTAACACCACCCATCTATCCCACCCTCACCTGCACTACCATCACCCATCTCTCCCACCCTCACTTGCACTAACACCACCCATCTCTCCCACCCTCACTTGCACTACCGCCACCCATCTCTCCCACCCTTACCTGCACTAACACCACCCATCTCCCACCCTCACCTGCACTAACAACACCCATCTCTCCCACCCTCACCTGCACTACCACCACCCATCTTTCCACCCTCACCTGCACTACAACCACCCATCTCTCCCACCCTCACCTGCACTACCACCACCCATCTCTCCCACCCTCACCTGCACTACCACCACCCATCTTTCCACCCTCACCTGCACTAACACCACCCATCTCTCCCACCCTCACCTGCACTACCACCACCCATCTTTCCACCCTCACCTGCACTACCACCACCCATCTCTCCCACCCTCGCCTGCACTACCACCACCCATCTTTCCACCCTCACCTGCAATACCACCACCCATCTCTCCCACCCTCACCTGCACTAATACCACCCATCTCTCCCACCCTCACCTGCACTAACACCACCCATCTCTCCCACCCTCACCTGCACTAACACCACCCATCTCTCCCACCCTCACCTGCACTACACCACCCATCCCTCTCACCCTCACCTGCACTAACACCACCCATCACTCCCACCCTCACCTGCACAAACACCACCCATCTCTCCCACCCTCACCTGCACTAACACCACCCATCTCTCCCACCCTCACCTGCACAACCACCACCCATCTCTCCCACCCTCACCTGCACTACCACCACCCATCTCTCCCACCCTCACCTGCACTACCACCACCCATCTCTCCCACCCTCACCTGCACTACCACCACCCATCTCTCCCACCCTCACCTGCACTAACACCACCCATCTCTCCCACCCTCACCTGCACTAACACCACCCATCTCTCCCACCCTCACCTGCACTACCACCACCCATCTCTCCCACCCTCACCTGCACTACCACCACCCATCTCTCCCACCCTCACCTGCACTAACACCACCCATCTCTCCCACCCTCACCTGCACTACCACCACCCATCTTTTCCACCCTCACCTGCACTACCACCACCCATCTCTCCCACCCTCACCTGCACTACCACCACCCATCTCTCCCACCCTCACCTGCACTAACACCACCCATCTCTCCCACCCTCACCTGCACTACCACCACCCATCTCTCCCACCCTCACCTGCACAAACACCACCCATCTCACCCACCCTAACCAGCACAAACACCACCCAACTCTCCCACCCTCACCTGCACTAACACCACCCATCTCTCCCACCCTCACCTGCACTACCACCACCCATCTCTCCCACCCTCACCTGCACTACCACCACCCATCTCTCCCACCCTCACCTGCACTAACACCACCCATCTCTCTCACCCTCACCTGCACTAACACCACCCATCTCTCCCACCCTCACCTGCACTAACACCACCCATCTCTCCTACCCTCACCTGCACTACCACCACCCATCTCTCCCACCCTCACCTGCACTAACACCACCCATCTCTCCCACCCTCACCTGCACTAACACCACCCATCTCTCCCACCCTCACCTGCACTAACACCACCCATCTCTCCCACCCTCACCTGCACTAACACCACCCATCTCTCCCACCCTCACCTGCACTAACACCACCCATCTCTCCCACCCTCACCTGCACTACCACCACCCATCTCTCCCACCCTCACCTGCACTACCACCACCCATCTCTCCCACCCTCACCTGCACTAACACCACCCATCTCTCCCACCCTCACCTGCACTAACACCACCCATCTCTCCCACCCTCACCTGCACTACCACCACCCATCTCTCCCACCCTCACCTGCACTACCACCACCACCTTTTATGATGTCAAGCTTCTTTGTTCCGTAAGGAGTGAGTTTCAGTGTGCAGGTTAGGGATCAGTCACTCCAGAGTTTTCCACGCCTATATTTCAAGAAGTACAATTCGAAGGACTTTAAGCGTTATGGGCAATTCAAGTTTTTGACAGAATTTACATAGGCAGTGAAGGTTTTCTGCAGTTCCACATGTGTTGAAGGGAGCTGTTAGTATACAGCAATACTCCAGCCAAGAGAGAAAGATCAAATGACTTGAAAAGTGTTATAATTGGCTTGAATATTCTTTTTTGATTGATGTAGTTTTCTAGACCAATTTTCGTTGTATATGTGATAATAACATTTTTGTAATCCTTGAATGTGAGATCTTCTGACATTATCACTCCCAAGTCTCTCAGTAAACTTTCGTCTTATTGAGTGATTCGAGCATTTGCTGTACTCTGATTTAGACTTATTTCTTCAGTTATTCTATAGTATAGTAACTGAAATTTGTCCTTGTTGAACATTATATTGTTGTCAGTGGCCCACCGGAGAGCTTGGTTTATGTTAGCTTCCAGTGGACGTCTCTTTCATGATATTGTGCTATGATTTCTGACCCTGTCTGTATCGTATTTAAGAATGAGAAAAAGAAGTGGGGCAAGTACTGTAAGCTGTGCCGTAGGAGAATCTTTGAAGCTGCCCTAGCTACTGAACTTATAGTGGAATGCTTAAGAATATCGTCATCGCCTTAGGAAGTGTCTCAGCTCAGTGACATTTCATACGTCATGTATGGAACACAACTTTGTAATGGAATACTGCAGTTACTTTTTTCTAGGTCGTCTTTGTGTCATTTTCATTTGTTATAAACAAACGTTTGCAGACTTTAACTTTTGCCTTAGGGCTGTGTATTAACCTCGCTTCCTGTGCCACTCTTGTCGGCTGGTTGGTTTAGGTTATGCTAAACAATAAATGACTGGCCATACATGTCAGGACAGCAAGGATTATTCATCCGGCCGGACTGAATTCTTCAAGAGAAAATTCGACAGTTTCCTCCGCCAAATTCCGAGCCAACTAACCGCCAGTATTCAAAACCTGGTTGATTAGGTAAGCACCAGACTAGCCAGACCAGGGGCCAGGTCGCGGTAGTAGGCAAAACTCCAAACCCATCATAGTTATAAAGTTGACATGTATGAATACAGTATATTAAATACGTTGTAACTGAGGTCAGAAGCATTTTACACAAAAATATACAGGGTTTACTGCAGTAACACAAGGTCTAAGAAACAAACCGAGGTCAGGAAGGACAACACATCTAAGGTGTTAGCCTGAGCAACTATAAATAAGACTTCTACTCTTTCATGACTGTTTTTAGTGATCTATTTGTCCAGTTGCTGACCAGTATAAAAAAGAAGTTATATATCACACATTGCCTGTCCCGTGGTTAGTGTCATGGTGGTAGTGCGGGGTACTGAATACCAAAAAATATTTCCGTAATGATGCAAGACAAACCACGAGGGATGGAAATCTTCAGCTCGAGTACTTTCACACGTGTCCGTGGTTCATAAGGAGCTATGCAATGTTCCAAGAGTAGCATCAGGAGGAGTGAGGGGGAAGCTTCCCCTCTTGCAGAATTGCATAGCTTCTGATGACTCACGGAGACGTATGAAAGTACTTAAGCTGAAGATTTCCATCCCCCGTGGCTTGTCTTGCTTAGTTAAGATAGCCTGTCTGCGATTGT
The DNA here is from genome assembly GCF_038502225.1 of Cherax quadricarinatus. Classification (NCBI taxonomy): domain Eukaryota; kingdom Metazoa; phylum Arthropoda; class Malacostraca; order Decapoda; family Parastacidae; genus Cherax; species Cherax quadricarinatus. The sequence goes on along the minus strand of NC_091330.1, from coordinate 3,102,960 downwards.
ATTTTATCGGAACTGATGTGTGGTGTTTGAGACAATAATGGTGTGCAGTGCCAGTTGTTTTTTCTAACTAAAATAAAATTGGTAAGGGTGGGGATATTTGCTGTTTTGAACTGTAGTATCGGCGCCCCTATGGAAAGACAGTGATGAAGTGAGTGGTGGTGAAAGTGTTTCTTCTTTTTTGGATCACCCTACCTTGGTGGGAGACAGCCCGTGTGTTAAAAAAAATTCATAGCAATGTGTGTGGCAACATTGATCCACAAAATATTTTACAAGGTTACAGTAAAAAATGTATTAACATAGAACCAGCCATCACGCTGGATGATTTTTAGGTCGTACTCTGTGCTGCGGTGATGCCCTCCAACACTCATAGTGTGCTCAAGAATTTCATTATGTGCTGACTCATCTCGTTGACTACTTCAGTGGACATCACTGGTCCCTGGCTTCCTGCACCTCATTATACTTTAATCTGTATATTGAATTTGTCGGACAGTATTGGTCAAGGACGGTATCAGCATCGCTCCTCCTGTGACAGTAGTGGTGGTCACTGCTAGTAGCAGCATCACTTCTGCTGTGACATTAGTGGTGGCAGCACTACGCCTGTTATATGAGAGTAGTGGTGGCAGCACTACATCTGGTATATGACAGTAGTAGTAGTGGCGGCATCACACCTGGTGTATGATACTGATGGTATCAGCATAACTCCTGCTGTGACAGTAGTGGTGGCAGTATCAAACTTGGTATATGATAATGGTGGTAGTAGCACCAGGTGTGATGCTCCTACCACTGTTGTGACAGCAGTGGTGGGAGCATCACACCTGGTATATGACACTGGTGATAGCATCACGCCTGCTGTGTGACCGTGATGACTGTATGAAAGTGAACGTGATGTCACGCCCAGGGAACGTCCGTCGCACTGCCGGAAATGCGACGGCGTCCTGTATATGTATATAAAAAACTGACCCAAAGTTTGTAGTGGAATGTGTGTGAAGGCATCACCGAGCAGCGGGCAGGAAGATCTATCAAATCCTTTGTTTTGGTGCTGGCCGACACGTGCTGAACCTTTGCACGTGGACACTATCCCTTTCCTTGCCCACTCGATATCCTCCCCTACCCCTTCATCACCCTCCCAACCCCTTGACATCCTCACCCCCTCCACATACTCCCAGCCCCTCTTCTCTCTCACCCTCCTCGTTAAACTGGGACGTTGCGTTTGTGTTTATTTTTCCTGGTTCTTCTCCCTCGCTCAGTGGGAGGGACAGGGCAGGTAACACTGTTGCTGTGCTCTCACACCAACACATCTCGTAAATTCTGTGTGAATTTCTAGCATACGGCTTGCAGCAAATTTCTAGATTTACTTTATGTGGATTAAGTTAGGTTTACTTAGGTCTGATTGGTGGTCTGTCAATAAATATTACCCAGTTATAACATACCACAACGACAATAAATGAAATTCAAGATATAAGTGAGAAAAAGTTGTGAGGCGCAAACAGAAGACTGGAACCCACCTTGGACACTAGAAAAAAAATGTCAGATAATCACTGTTTAAGAGGCACGTAAGTTCCTCCGTCTTCTAATAACCTGTTCATTTTTCCACTATAATCTACCTTGTCCATAATTACCATCACATTTGCTTTGTCTGTTTCGTAAGGTGAAGTCTAGAATCTTTCCATAATTCATGGTATAACTTAACAAATATTTGAGGACAGTTGTGTTGTAGAGGTCAGAGTTGTGCTCAGACCTCTGCAGCATAATTAAGGAAAGATCCTGGACTTCACCTTACGAAACAGACAAAGCAAATGCGATAATAATTATGGACAAGGTAGATTATAGTGGAAAAATGAACATGTTATTAGAAGACGGAGGAACTTACGTGCCTCTAAAAGCTCGTTTATCCGTCACCTGTTTGACTGTCTTAGCAATAGTGAACTTGTATATAAGTGGATGTGTTGTTCACAGCAAGCTGCCCCTTAGAGAGCACCTACCTTACTGTTCCCATTGTACTTCACTGATTTCTGTTCGATCTGAACATTGACACAAAACAGTTTTATTTTAGGTTAGGGTAAACGTGGAATATGTACATTTACGTATGGTTAACTGTCAGTAATGAAGTGTTATAAATGGGCGGATGTAGGAGAAAACTATGTCCTCGTCAAGGTCTTGTCATCTGAACCACTCAAAGGGAGATTCCTTGATGTCGGTGAGGGGCTCTTGATGTGAGGAATTTGACCTGTCCTATCCTCCCCTTCCCTTTCCTTGGTCGAGCCTGATTACCTTAGTTTCCTATTCTCTGTATAACCCCTACGACCTTAGCACTTCCCTCTAGCTATAATAATAATAATATAGCACACCATCAGGTAGTGGTCTTATTTTAAATAGTGTGTAAAGCCAGCTGGAGTAAGACAGCAGATACTTAACCAATTATGGGTCATCTTTTGACAAGGAAAGACCCGTGTCAGGAGACACTGGTTCTGTTTCCTAACGAACAAACCACCATATGGAAACACGAGGGGAGATAGCGCCTTGTATCAAATTACTGTTATTATGTGTTGCCATATCTTCATTATTGAGAGAGAGAGAGAGAGAGAGCTACCATCGATGTACCACCATTCTGCCATCTTTAATATAGCTTTGATGGGTTTCGGAAGTTTTTCTACTCCCGGAACCCGGACTCGGGCCAGGCTCGTCTGACGCTTGTTAAACTTTTTGCACTCTTACAAGATTGAGGTTATTTACTGCATGTCTAACTTTACCCATGTAGCATTGATCTGGGGTATGGTAGGTCGTATAGGTTAGTCTGACCTCAGAGAGCAGTGACCACCACCTAGAATATTGACCACAAGTATTGTAGTAGGTTAGCCGGTCTTGTTCCGACCCGGGTCTTTTCCAGATGGTGACCCGGCGCAACACAAGTAAATACAGCTTGAAGAACACAAACATGGAATGGCAGTATACGGAAGTGTATGAGCGTTGTATAAAGTGTGCAGTGTAGTATACACCAGTATAAGAGAGTGTCCGCAAAAAAATGGCCTACACGATCGTGCCCCTTACTGAGTCTTCTAACACCATTATCCTGCATATTTAATGTAAATAATAGAAGATATTGAGATAAATACATCTTATTGAATGGCCTTTCGGAACTTAGAGACTCATTTTTTCAGCTCAGATCTTGCTATTTAGATCTTGCTATTTAGACAAAACGGAAAGGAACACGAAGAGAGATAGGGGAAGTATGGGAAAACACTTGAAGAAATATACATCAACAGTACGCAAGCCCAGAAGTTAATGGTTAAGGGGGATCATCGCCCCTGCCGCCCGGCCTCAGTCCAGGCAATCTAAATGGGAAGAGAAACATTAATGGTTAAGGGGGATCATCGCCCCTGCCGCCCGGCCTCAGTCCAGGCAATCTAAATGGGAAGAGAAACATTAATGGTTAAGGGGGATCATCGCCCCTGCCGCCCGGCCTCAGTCCAGGCAATCTAAATGGGAAGAGAAACATTAAAAGACTGAGAGCAGTTAAGCAACGCTCAAGACAGTAAAGTGTATATGAAATGTAAGTAGAAATTGGTAGATAGTGAATAGAGAAAATATTTATATATACACTACATTTTCCTTTCAGTCGAACTTTAAGTTTGTTGACTTGATAAAGCTGTAACTAGAGTGAGGCGTCCTATGTAAATAAAGCGTGGCTCCACACAGTGTCTTTATCCTATATTTGTGAGCAAGTCTTGCCATTCAGCATTAAGTAGAACTTTGTAAGATTTACCTTTCATCTTACATATTCATGAGTCAGAGAAAAACTCAGCAAACCTGAGTGCAAAACACGTAAGTTCAGCCAACAAGCTGTTTACACCCCCCTCCCCCCCCCAGCACAGCACCCAGCAGTATATCATCTTTTGTTTGTACAAATAAACAAGATCTCAACCCGAGGAAGAACAATAAAATACCGTTTATCAGTGATCTCACTGAGTCATATGCAGTGTTTCCAGTCTTCACAGAGACTGGTATAAAAAATTCTCTTTATAATGAAATGTGGATTCCAGGTTACAACCTATTTAGATGCGAGCGGAAAAACAGACAAGGGATGGATCGGCTTGTATGTTAGAGTTGCACTAAACAACATTAATGATGTCGAAGTTCTGTCGGTTAAAATCGAAAACCAGAACCTGGTTGTTGTGCTTCTGCATAAAAAAAACAGATACAATTTCCCAGCAGTTCAAGGACCAATTACTGGAGATAGAGCAATGTCTTGATAACCTATCACACCCAGCCCCAAATGTCCTGCTGTTTGGAGAATTCAATTTGTGACATCTTAAACGGAAGACTTCAGCAAGTACAGAGTTGCTGGAGCTAGCATGGATGAACAGTCCCACACAACAGAATTATTAAACATCTGCGGTAAATTTGCTTTAAGCCAGCAGAGTGCTCAAACGACCAGACTGGGAAATACATTAGACATTATATTTACGAGTATTAAGAACCTAGTCTGGGACATAACGGTGTCAGAGATTGCAATCTCAGACCACAACATAATCGAGGTACAGACCTGCGTGTACAATGATCTGAGTCAGAGAAACAGTCGATCATGAGGGCGATTTCAACAGATTCATCATCACCAATAAAAATCTTCATCTGAGACGAAATAAAACTTGGCAAGATTCGCTCGGATGATGACATGACCCATCAAGATTTCAACCACTTCTTTGGGAGAATGAGCTCTTTGGCGCTCAGAGTATGCTCCAGACACGTACCTCTACAGCAAAGGATTAAGAAGATGCAAACTCGAAGACGACGGATAACAGATCTTTTCAAAGGTAGCAGAATTTCTGAAGCACGAGAGGAAACTGGTGAGAAAAATGAAGAGCATCTAGCGCGCACTACATCATATAGAGCCCAGGGTAAACAGTGGGAGCAAAGAGCCATAAATGAAATTAGAAGAAATCCCAGATATTTCTTTTGTGCAAAATCCAGGGCAGAAACCACATCCAGTAAAGGACTTTTACTTAAAGGGGACAGATTGTACGCTGATGGAAGTAAGGAAATGGGTGAAATAATAGTCACAGTGTAACTCTGTATTCAGTGAACCACAGATCGATGACCCAAACGAGTTTTTATGAATGAGGCCCAAAACCCTGATAACATCTCTACAATATCTGCTGTAACTCTCCCAAGTTGACTTTGAAGTAGCTATTGACTTTGACGGCATACCCATGCATTCTGGTCTAAGTCCAGATTTGTGGAATCTCATACTTATCAAAAATTGTAAGAAACCACAATTATTTTATGGAGGTGCCTGGACACAGGTGTCATCCCACAGTCATTGAAAATCACTAATATTTCCCCACTTCACAAAGGCGGCAGTAAAGCAATTGCAAGAATCTATAGTCTGATAGTCCTAACTTCACACATCAACTCTTTGAACTGGTCCTAAGAAGGAAAGATAGCCAGCCACGTAACAGCTGCACAGTCCAGGGCAGCATGAGTTTAGGGAGTTGTTTCTGTTTACAACTGCTAGATCATTAAGATGTGGTTCTGTATGCTCTGGAACAAAGGTAAATGCTGATGTAGTGTACGCTGATTCTAAAAGTGTTCGAAAAGTGTCGCCCTTTTGTGATTGCGCACAAAATGCTTGCAAAAGGAATAACTGGAAAAGCGGGCAGATGGACATTTAACTTGTATACAAACAGATTCCAGAGTAGTAGTAGTAAACAGAGTGAAGTTGGAAGCTACCATAGTGAAAAGCTCCATTCCTTAAGGTATGATACTTGCCCCACTTCTGTTTCTCATTCTTATATCCGACATTGACAAAGACAGATCATAGCACTGCAACATCCTTTGCTGATAACACAAGAATCTCTGATAGTGGCATCTGTCGAAGACACGGCGAGTCTTCAGGTGGATATAAATAAAGTCTTTCAGTGGGACTCGGGCAACAGTATGACATTTAACGAATTGCTACACAGGAAGAATAGAGGAAATAAAAACTGTAATGGGGTATAGGACAAACGCAAATCATTCAATAGACTGTAACTCCCATGTGTGAGACGTAGGAGTAATGATATCGGAAGATCTCATTTTCAAGGATCACAGTGTTGCCATTGCCTCTTGCGAAGAAAATGATAGGCTGGACAACTAGAACTTTCAAGACAAGAGATGCTGAGCCAGTGGTAGTCCTTAAGTCACTTGTTCTCTCCACGCTGGAATACTGCTGTATACTGACCTCCCTTCAAGGCAGGCGAGTTTGCGTACAGACAACTTTTGCTGTTCGTAAGCACTCAATCAAACATATAAATTTCTGGGAACGCTTGAAGTTCCTTCAACTGTATATCTTGGACCGTAGGTGAGAAAGGTACATAACAGTATACACCTGGAAAGTTCTGAAGAGATTAGTCTTAAAATTGAACACTGAAATCACTCCGTATGACAAAAATATTTGGCAAACGATGCAGAACACCTCCGCTAAAAGGCAGGGGTGTGACAAGTACACTTAAGAACTCGATGAATGTCAGAGGTCTCCGACTCTTCAGTTCCCTCTTTCCGTGCATATAGAGAATTACCAACAGATCTCTAGCGGTCTTCAAGAGGGAATGACAAGTTCGTCATATCAGCGTCTGAAGTTCATACGTTGGGCTGCATGCGGGCAGCAGTAACATCCTGGTTGATCAGGCCTTGATCATCCAAAACGTTACTGCTGGTTTGGGACCGGAGAAGGACGGTATCCCTCCGGTTGGTTGCTGTCCATTTCTTTCCGCTTTGGGTACTTCGCTTCCTAAAATAGGTAAAAAAGGCAACTCTCACCATATCCTCACTGACACACTTTTTCTGCTACCTAACTAGCCAAACATGAAGGAGTCAGAGAGAGCCAGATGTTCTACCGCTGACGGAATATGTGACCTTGAGTTAAGAACGCAACAATTTAAGTATTAACACAGGTTTTAAGAAGCTTTTAATATGCCATTGAGCATGTCATTGTATAATTAACACACTCCTTGGCGGATTTTTCCTGACAAATTAACAACCACCACAATTTAAGGGCAGCCACAGTTTTCAACACAGAATCCCATGAAAAGTTGACAAGGAAACTTCCTTGAATCACAGCCAGAACACAGTTCAAGTGTTGATATAATACCCGAGGTGTCTGCACCTCCGGCATGAATGTAACACAGATGTGACCATCCAAAAAAAACAAATCCGTGAGCTCGTCATTAAAGCATGTGGTTCATATGTAAATGTTTCTAATGTTATGGGCGCAGACTTCACTGATTTTACATGACACACACCAGGTGAGTGAAGCCACGTGATCATTTAAGTGACCATGATAGTGACAACAATCCAGGTTCGAGAGGATTGTAGTAAGAGAAGGGGAATGGATCAGTGTGGAGCACAGCACGAACCCAGTAGTTGTCGTGTCAAAATCAATGACACTAATGGGCGGTGGGAAGTTAATATGCACGAAGGAGTGGCGGTAGTGCTTGATAAGGGCGTGGAGTGGTGGTTGACTGCGGGGGTTAGTAGTTGATATGGGGGTGGTTGACACGTGGGCGGCAGGAGGGTGGTAGAGGTTGATAGGGGTGGGTGGTAGTAAGCCGGACTAATTTCAAAGAGTCAATACTGAGCGAGTAAGAAAAACCCGCGTTGATAATGATAATGACGGAGAGAAAGTTTTGGTGGAGGCGTGATGGAGTTTTAATGACGTGGTCAGGATTCCTACTCCTCCGTCCACACCTTTGCTGTGATGCTGCTGTCTGCTAGGGTGATGCTGATGTTGTCTGCTAGAGTTACACTGCTGCTGACTGCTAGAGTGATGCTGCTGCTGTTGTCTGTTGTGATGCTGCTGCTGTCTGCTAGGGTTGATGCTGCTTCTGTCTGCTTGGGTGATACTGCTGTCTGCCAGGATGATGCTGCTGTCTGCCAGGATGATGCGTCTGTCTGCCAGGGTAGTGGTAGTGCTGCCTTGGAGGGTGGTGATGGGGGTGTGGTTCTTTTGTAGATTCTGATCTTGCCTCTTTATTTCTTCCTCCTTTTATTCCTTTCACTCTTCCTCTCCTATAAACCTCATATTTATAGCCCTCCTCTTCATATTCCTCATATGCAGCGTCATCTTGCTCAGTAAGTTATTGCTGTCCTTGTCTTGTTCTGTGTGGTGTATCTTGTCCTCTGCCTTGTACATTTTCTTCGCCTCTTTTCCACCAAGACATCTCAGTGCTGCGCTGCACCTCCTAGATGAGTCACACCTGATCTCATTTAAAAACTATCACCATAGCAAAGTGACCCGCTCCTCCTCATGGTAGTTTATTATCACTGCATTGATAAAGCCACTGGTTGGTGAAACGTCTCCACAATAAAGTTACCCAGGTGTAACACATGTGTCTTATTCATCTACCTCCAGGGTAAGTTATGTTCAACTTGGTTGCAATTTGCTGGGTTATTTTTCCATCTTAAAGAAATATTGACATGTGGTTAACTTTTTTGTTTTTTTTTTACGAGGTAGAGTAATTTAGTTTGAGGCTGACACCATCGTCGGGTTCAGTAGCCCGTAGTCCACACTGTGTGTGTAATAAAGTTTTATTGCTACTGTTTTATACAAGGTGCCTATTATGCCACGTTAACGTTGATTCTCCTTCAGAGAGCTAGAGGCAAAGAAGACTACAAAAATTCCCCCACTGAGAATCAGTAGTGTATAAGAACACTTAAGGGATAACTCAAGAAGCATAAAGGGTACAATGTTTTTTAACATCCTCCCGTTATATATAAGGGAAATTGCCATAAGAACCCGTACTATCAAATGATTCCTAAGCGGCTTGGCTGAGATGTTTCCGTTGGTCCGAGTACAGCTAGCATAAAGAGCCGATTGATCAGGCCATTAGTCAGGTCTAGTCTGGAACCGGAATAGATTACGTGTTCGTGGAATACATGTAGATCTTTAAACTGGTCGTTCCTGAGGTACAGCCTCTCACTGGTGGCCTAAATGAGTCTTGCTGTTTCTGTATCAAGTAAAAAGCTTTTAATGTTGGTGATGATTTTCTTCATTTTAAGAGCTATTTTCATAGTTGCTGATTCTATTTACATTGCAGCGAACTATATATATATATATATATATATATATATATATATATATATATATATATATATATATATATATATATATATATATTGCATTAAGGGACGCGTGCTCCATTAGTTGAGTTGTACTCCAGAGACACTCATAATAGCTTTTAAAATTTTAAATATTTGTGTTTGGCAGAGTGGGAATGCCTGCCCATTCATTATGTTCGACACTCAGACAGTAAGTCGCTGGAAATTACAGTTATATGACTAGATAGGAGCGAGTGAACGAGTGCCTCATCACTTTTAAGTCACTTCTGAGCACAGACTTGTGTTCATACCAGGTGATCAAGAAAACATTTCACACAAAGACAGGTGAATTGCATCTCAGGTGCAGACACATTTTATTTTGATAATTGGTGTATAATGAGGTAGGAGCCAGGCATTGAGGAAAGTGTGGAGGAGTGAGGCATAGTGTTGTGTGTTAGCCAGACAGCGTCTCTTATCTCTAAGGCAGAGATGATGGGAAACAAGTCTTGTGGTCCAAATAGAAGGGTTAATGGACGGAAATACTTTGTGGAAGAAAATAAGTTTATTCAGCTACACACAAATACTGTTACATAGATTATCATAGATAGCAGCATGTGTGTAGAGAACCTGGGATAACCCAAAAAAGTCAGAGTGACTTATTTCCATTGGGGTCCTTTACCTTAGTGCAAGCAAAGTACCCCTGAATTATAACTCATTGGTACTGTGCACTCTGATACAATGCGTGCCTTGAGGATTACAATATGATTACTCACGAAGTGTCTGTACTAACATACGTTTTTGCGAGTAACGAACGGCAACTTGTGTGTGTGTGTGTGTGTGTGTGTGTCTGTGTCTGTCTGTCTGTCTGTCTGTGTGTACCTGGAGAGTGTTCCAAGGGTCAACACTCCCATTGCCCGGTCCTAGACCAGGCTTCTCGGTGGATAACATGATAAACCAAGCTAGTGGTGCTAGCTGCACGAAGTCAGACATAATCACAACCCGGCTGATCAGGCACTGACTTTAGAAACTTGTCCAGTTCTTCCTTGAAGACATCTGTTGGTAATCCCTTTTATGCATGTATAATGTACTCATTGCACCCCTTGAACAAATTTTTGTTTGGATTTTTGAAAGGCATACTTGCATGTATCAAACTAGCAAATGTCACGGAAGTTATTCTGTTTGTCTTCTTCAGTCGATAGGTTGGATAAAATATCTACTACCAAGTCGTTTTCATTGGAACTTTTTCATGACATTGCACTTCACTTGTATTGGGTCGAATTCTAGTAACCATTTCCTTAAAAAATTATGTAGACTTTTAAGGTCGTTTTGTAGTTTCACGTAAGCTAATTCCGTTCCGTTCCTCACTAATTGTATTTACTGGAGTCGAGTCTTGGTTTCTGACCCAGCCTTTTAAATTTCGTCAACATTCCTCACTGATTTTTTAGCCTTTTATTCTCTATCATATAAAATTGTAACTGTGTATGGAGCAGAGCTATTTTCACAGTATTTAGTGTTTAAACTTGCAGTAGTTGTATAAGCCTGGACCAAATATTGTGCTCACCAGAATAGCTACTATTATAGTTCTGTTAGAACTTCAATAAGATGAGGCCTCTCCCACTTTACGTCACTCTTCCACGCATTCCTTAATGCCTTCTTCCTAACCCAATACAGTCTAATTATCAACCAAAACACGTTTGCCCTTACAAAAAAAAATCGCCACTGTGAATGAAATGTTGTCTTTATCACATCGTATGAACATAAAAGTCTGTGTTCAGGGGTTACTTAAAGTGATGAGCCACTCGTCCACTCAGTCCTATCTGATAAAATATCCTTTATTCCCAGCGACTGGCTGCCTGAGATGTGAACACAATGAATGGATGCCAGCCAGATGATATTTCTGCCACTAGCAGTGTACACTACTTGCTAGACAACCGTGGGTCCTTAACCTTGTCTCTAATGCTGCAGCCACCCTCTGTAAAAAAAAAAAAACTAAAATAATAATAATAATAACATATAGACTCGGTTCCTTATTTTGTACGTAAATCGATACTTTGGCATAATTTATTATACATAAAAGGGTTCAACACGTTTTGTTAATTCAATTATTTTTTTTTAATTAGTGCGCAGAAATGTAAATGCTGACGTTGAAGATGTAGGAATATTTGCCTGCGCTATCCTGTGAGGTTTTGAGCTCTAAATAGCGGCGAGACGGCGGGTTCCTTCCTTCCCTCACCCCCTCCTCCGTTGCCTGGGGAGGAGGTCTGGCCACAACAAAGGCCCGCCACTCTAAGTGGGTATGTCTAAATGATAAATGTGGTTAATTACAATCACCAGCGCACCAGACCCAAGTATTAAGCCTCCACCAAGAGGACACAGACTGAGCACTGAAGGCATGTTCTGCAGTATCTCCTCGGCGGGGGCAAGGGCACGAGGAGTAGGAGGAGGGTGTGAGGTGGGCTGGGAAAGGTGGGGGTGGGCTGTGAATAGTGGGGCTGAAGTGGGAAGAGGAGGATGGTATCGTAAGAAAGGATAAAGTCGGATTAGTGAAAAGGAAAGTAAAAGACGCAAGCTGGGAACAATAAAGAGTAGGACACCTAATTGGCGGTGTAAGGCGTCGATGGATGAGCAGCATGTGTGTGTATGTGAGAGAGAGAGAGAGAGCAACAGCCTCGTTGATCAGGCAAGCGCCAGAAGAGCCTGACCCATGGCCGGGCTCCTAGCGTAGTAAGACTCGAAACTCATCAAAAGTAAATCAAAGGAGAGAGAACTGGTGAACCAGAATTTCCTAGGCTCCTGCACACTGTTCCTGATCAGCTGGGCTTAACTGACCATGCTGTCAACTCCGAAGCTTGGTGCGAGATTAGGATGCTGATCCACTCTTAACCTCTGAGTGTTTAGTATGTCCTGTATTTCCCCTCCTTCCCCCGATCCTGAAACGATTGTTAGGTAGAGTTCCTTGTCTGTCTTGCAGTTCACATTTCCCCTTTTTCCCCTCGTTCCAGTACCAACATTAGTGCAAAGCTTTAGATCTGAAAATTAATTAAAGTCGTTTCCCGGGGTAGAGCGCTGTTCCAGAACAAGCCTCCTGGTTGATGTTCTGATCAACCAGGTTGTTGGTGCAAACTACACGCAATCTAAGCACCACAGCCCGGCTGATCAGGAACTGACTTGACACTAGTTAATGGTCCAAGTCGGTCCGAAATGTCGCCATAAAGTTCTTTTCTCTCCTGTGTGCGGGTTATTTGTGTAATGAAACTTATCCAGTTACTTCTTGAAGACAACTAGATGTCATTTTCCACGTGTAAGAGGATGTTGAACTGCCGTGGTCCTTATTCACTTGTTATCTCTTATTGTATTTAAGAACATGAGGAGGAGGAGGAGGAGGAGGAGGAGGAACACTGCAGCAGGCCTGCTGTCCAATACTTAGCAAGCCCTTGTCAAACTCAAACTCACTAACCGAAATATTTGCCCAACCCATTTTCAATGCTAACCAGGAATAAGCTTTGATATCCCTATTAGCTCATGTCCAAGTCCCACTCAAATCCAACCCCTCTCACCCATGTATATATCTAACCTAAATTTGAAACTACCCAAGATTTTAGCTTCGGTAACTACTAGGCAGCCTGTTCCATTCATCGACTACTCTATTTCCAAACAAATATTTTCTTATCCAATTTGAATCCATTATTTCGAGCTCTTTCTTCGAGGAATATTCTCAGTACCTTATTTAAATCTCCCTTGTTTATGCCCATCTTCCACTTATAAACTTCATAAGAATGGAGGAACGCTGCAGAAGGCCTACTGGCCCATACAAGGCAGGTCCTTATCATTCATACACAAATAACCCGCACATGAAAGAGAGAAGCTTACGACGACGTTTCGGTCCGACTTGGACCATTGACAAAGTGTGTATCGTTCCAGTCACGATATTGTGCCTTTTTGTTATTTATTCCTTATCATTCATGTCTTCCCTCATTCTTCGTCTTACAAGAGAATATAGTTTAATGGATTTCAATCTTTCTTCGCATAGAAGATTTCTTATGCAATGGATTAATTAATGGATTCATTCTTCTCTTAATGTTTTCTAACGAATTTATACCCATTCTGTAATGTGGAGACCAGAACTGAGCTGCATAATCTGAGGTCTTACTAATGTTGAGTAGAGCTGTAGTATAACCTCTGGATTCCTGTTGCTTATACTGCTTGGTATTATTGTAGAGCTTGGTACTGTGACTGTGGTGGATATTATTGTAGAGCTTGGTACTCTGACTTGCTCTATAGATAGGCTCTGCTGGTATTACTCCCACTGTAGATTGTAAGCTATTAATCAGTTCACAATTTTAACGTGAATTGTCGAACTAGTTTTACAAGATAGTGTTGCTTTCACCATAGAGGAGGGAGAGGCGGCGAGGGTTATGCAAGTGCACCAGAGCCAGGCTTGCAATAACCTCTTGATATTTATACGCACCATTAATTACGGCAGCCTCGTGGACGTATTTTGTAACTAGTATAGTTAAGTCTAGCAGCACCACGCCGCCTTCACCTCAGTACGAGTGGGTGGCAAGAGTGCCAACTCCTTTAGCTGTTTCTCCAGCCTCTGGAAGATCATGGTGTAGTTAAACTTCCCAGTAACCACCAAACGTCACTTGCATGGCCCATCACTTTCAGCGGGCCCCCAGCAGCAACAGTCTGGTTGACCAAACAAGCACTAGACAAGCCTGGCCCAAGACAAGGTTGTAGGAATAGGAAAACTCGCGAAACGCGACAAAGGTATGTCACATGTATACTACACACAAATATGATTGCTCTCTCACTGTATGCACAATCACATTCTCATATTCCATGCCAGATCTCCGCTTTCTCTCCACACAAATACCATACACAGTTTTAAGTATAGGTATGATCGAGCCCTAGCTGCCAAATATCTGGTTAATCATGGTCAAGCGGCACACAGTACCTATGAATTGACCTCTGCAAATACAGCGAGGTGAGTACATAATCGGTCTAGACTTGATTATCTCACCTGGCGTCAGACACAATATGCTGTACAGCGTACACCCGCACACAGACTAATTGTGCAATTATGAACCACTGTTGTTAGCCTTGGTATACATTATGTACTTTTCCAGCCGGTAATTATCTCTATCCAAATTGCTAGCATTAGCTTGCAAGGAATATAAAATATTAAGGAAATAGGGTGATAGTTTGCGGTAAATCGTTTAAAAGTGTCAGCAAATGGCCACTTGGGACTTCTCAGAAGTGATATTAGGAAGTTGTCTTAGCCATTGTTAGTGTGTATTGTCGAGTGTGACCATTACTGGAGGTGGTGAGTAACCTGGTAACTTCCTCTACGCCTTCCCTTACCAGACATCCACAGACAACAATTAGTTTCAGATTGGGATGATAACATTGAATGGTATTTGATGTGCGAGCAATGGATCTTCAAACTTAACTCTTCTCGAAATAGACATCTTTATCTGGCCTCTCTTAACTAGCAAAGACCACTCCTTTACTATTACTGTTTCGATAAAACCTTCGACTAGTGCTTAAAAAAAAAAAAACTGAAAACGTGGGTAGATGGATTTTAAATTTTCTAAATCCTAACCCAAAGAATAGTTGACAAACTAAAACTAGACTGCCACAGTGAAAAATTCTGTTTGTTTCTTCAGTGTACAGTACCCGCCCTAATTATTCTCATGTTCAGCATAGACAGAGACATAAGTCATAGCACTTTATCATCATTTCCTGGAATTTGCATAGAATGATATCCAGTGAGGATACGGCAAGGATGCAGCAAGCGTCCAAGCTGTTAACCATTTCTTCTTGTGGGCCATAAAAAACAATGAGGGCAAATTTTCAGTTACTCGTCCATGGAAAAAATGAATAATTATTCATTTTCTCCATGGACGAGTAACTTAGCTGATGAGGAATGGGGAGGATTTTGGAGTGATAATGTCAGATCTTACATTCTAGATAACTAGAAATTTCAAACAAGAGATGCCAGGGCAGTGAGAATAATATTTCAAGTCATTTGTTTTCTCTAGACTGGAATATTTGTGCACACTTACTTTTAAGGCAGGTGAAATTGCAAAACTGGAGAATGTACAGAGAACCTTCACTCCCCATATAAATTATTGGAAACTCCTGAATTCCCTCGAACTGTACTCCCTGGAATGTAAGCGAAGAAGACAGGTCATCATTTGAACCTGGAAAATTCTGTAGGGATTGGTTCCAAATCTGCACACAGAAATTACTCCTTATGAGAGCAAGAGGCTTGACAGACGATACAAAATACCTCCAGTGAAAAACATTGTCAAAGGGTCCAAGTTAATCTTGTTCAGGTAACCATCATGTACCTTGACCATTTAGTCTCAATCCAAATCGTACTTCTTTTCTCGTAGTCCCCATCAGCCTTTTTTTTCGTCGCTTTATTTTCGTATCTTATCTTTTTTCTCGTATATATCACTTAATATACCCGTTCTCTAATCTATCTGTTATTTAAAGTTGTCATTTACAGTCATTCATACATCCTCTCTCTCTCTCTCTCTCTCTCTCTCTCTCTCTCTCTCTCTCTCTCTCTCTCTCTCTCTCTCTCTCTCTCTCTCTCTCTCTCTCTCTCATCTGCTCTCCTTCCCATTCTTTCCCTCCTTCCCTCCCTCCCTCTCGTCCCTCCTTCCTGCAGAGTGTAAGGTTTTCCGTGCAGTGTGTTGGGTCTGGTTGACGGGGGTGGTAATGGGTGCACGTCGAACAACTTGGTGAATAAGTCGGTTTCTTGTGTACTGGACCACGGAGACGCTGCTATTACTTGCAAGACTTTACTTCTTGTTGTTTCCCCAGTAATGATGCTGCTGTGTGGTGGTCGGCGCTGTTGCTTGTTTGTGTTGCCTACCTTGTTTGTGTTGATGCTTCTTTGTGTAGTGTTGCTTGTTTGTCTAGTTGTAGTATAGTATAGTGGGTTGCAGTGTTCCTAATGTAGTGGCGGTGTTTAGTGAGTAACATTGTTAGTGTAATGGTCAGTAGTTTGTCCTCTCCTTTCTCCCCTCTCTTCTTTCCCGTCTACTCCTTCCTTTTATTCCTTCTCCTTCATTCCATCTCTTTTATCCATATTTTCTTCCCTCCTACCTCAACACCCTTTCCCCTCTCTCTTGCTTCCTCCGTCCCTGTCTCCCTCCCTCTTGGTGTACATGAGTAAAGAGATAATGTTGCAACCGTTCAACGTTAAATTTACTGAAATGGAAATGAATGGAAAAGAAAAGTGGTTGTGGTAGCGCAGGCGTGACGCTGGCGGCACTGATGCGTGACCCATCACTGCTCGCTCTCTCTCTCTCTCTCTCTCTCTCTCTCTCTATGTATGACCCATGCACTACTATGAATATATTAATTCTTAAGCATTGATACAGTTTTTAAGCTTGGTATTAATGTGACGTTGAGTCATCCATCATTTGACTATGAATCTGCACCTCAGTTTCGTAACGTTTTGTTTATATGCTTGCCAATGCTACTTTCTGTATTTTAGGCCAACGTAGATAAGTTTAGGTTGAGTTAGGTTACATAAACCTAGACAACGTACGTTGAACAAGAGATAACCAAATATAAAACACGTTCTCGACACGTCTGGTAACACAGTGGCTGAGGGTAAGCAGGAAACGTTGGAATCTGCACGATTGTTACTGGTGGTGAGATAATGGGTTGTCATGTTGGTAAGACTCGCCTCATTCTGATTCTTTTTTCTGACATATTACTGGTAAGTATCGTAAGTTTTGAAGTCAGTTGCATGTCAGCTGGGCTGAGGTACTTACGAAGCAGTGAAGGGCTCAAAAGAAATACTGGGTACAAAACACAGGAGGACCATTACATAGAACAAAAGAACATTCAGAACAAGATAATTAATGCCAGGAGTGACACTTCAAATGTGGTTTCTCGTTTAGAATATTGTTCGATATTGACGGCTTTCTTCAAGGTGTCGGAGCTGGAAATTGGCAGAGATAGTTACTGCCTGCCTAGAGCCAATATAGCATTGTAAGTTACTGAAAGTGCCATAAATTACTGGAAATTTATTCTCTGAAGCGAAGAAGAGGGAGATACCTAATATACAATAAGATCACAGCAAAAGGGTGATATCATAATATGCAAAATAACCACAGAGAAACAATAGAGAAATTCCAGTGTAATTGCACAATTCAGGCCACCATGGGTGTAGATCAGGTCATTCCTGTCTCTCGCAACTACTGGACCACTAGGACATGGTCTTGGATGTGCCAGAAGACTCAAAATGCGGATGTAATATATACAGACTTTGCAGAATCGACAAGAGCGACCATTATGTAATGGCTTACAAAATTCTTGCAAAACTTGACAGATGGATTTTCAACTTTCTAACAAATATCAGGTAAAGGGTAATTGTCAACAGAGTTAAGTTAAAGGCTGCCATATTATCAACAGAGCTAAGTTAAAGGCTGCCATATTATCAACAGAGTTAAGTTAAAGGTTGCCATATTATCAACAGAGTTAAGTTAAAGGCTGCCATACTGAAAGTCTCTGTTCCCCATCCTTTTCCTCATCCTCGTATGTGACGGAGACAGTGATATTAATCACAGCACAATATCGTCCTTGGCAGACGATAATAAAACTTACATGAGAGTGGCATCCATTGAAGACACAGCAAATCGCTAATCTGATATAAACAAATTCTTCCAGTGGGCCGTAGAAGAGTGTGATGTTCAATGAGGACAGATTTCATTTACTCTGTTATGGAAAATTTGAGGTAATAAAAGATAAAACGGAGTATCATACAATATACTAACCTCTTAATAGAGCTAGAAACAAATATATGGGACCTAGAAGTGGTAATGCGAGATCTTTAAGAGATCACAACCGCAAGTAAAATGATAGGAGTCATAATTTGAACCTTCAGAGCGAGGAATACCAAGCCAGTGATAGTCCTCTTTAAGTCACTTATTCTCCTTAGGTTGGTATACTGCTTTATACTAACAGCCCTATTTAAGGGAGGAAAAATCGCAGATCTAGAAAATGTACAAACAACCGTCACTGGACATACAAGTTCAGTCACGCACATATGTATCTGGGAACGTTTTAATTCTATTTACCTGTACTCCTTGGAACGAAGGCAAGAAAGATGTATCATAATTTTCACCAAGTGAATCCTGGAGGGACTGAGAGACTCGGCAGACGTTGCCAAAAACCCCAATGAAAAGCAGAGGATTACTAATAGAACGTTTCTTGTCTTCAAGAGGATATTGGATATGTTTCTAAAGTCGCTTCCTGATCAACCTTGCTGTGGTTCATACGTCGGACCGCATGCGCCCAGTAGAAACATCTTGATTGATCAGGCCCTGATACACCTGAAGGCCTGGTCTGGGACCGGGTCACGGGGGGGGGGGGTTTGACCCTCGGAACACTCTCCAGGCAGAGTTCAGGTAGGCTGGAGCGAGAGATATGAAAGGAAGTGTTAATAGACGCACTGAAAAATATGGGTTCCAGAAACACTGTAAGAGAACAGTGTGTCGACATTTGTGGTCCAGGAGACCATCTTGCTACCAGCATATTTCAGAAACTTTGCTGGAACAAGTAAGAACATTAGAAAGGAGGAGCATTGCAGCAGGCCTCTTAGCCCATACTAGGCAGGTCCTTCACAATCTATCCCACTAACAGAATATTTGCTCAACTCAATTTTCAATTCTACTCAAAGAACAAGGCCTCAAGAAAAAACTGGATCTCTCCCTCCCGTAGCTCGGTACTAGCACACTAAGCTCACACATTAAGGTTCATGGTTCGATTCTCGGTACGGGTGGAAACATTGGGGGGTTCCCTTAAGACATCTGTTGTCTCTGCTCACCTAGCAGTAAGTAGGTACCTGGGTGTTAGCCTACTGGTGTGGCTCGCATCCTGGGGACAAAATTAATCAAATTTCCCCTAAATGCTCTGCATAAAAATGGGCTTTCTTTATAGTTTGTAATTGATGTTACCTATGGTCTGTATAAGTTGTATCATGTACTTGTAGAAATGAAGATTATTATTATGATTAATATAATAATTATTATTATTATTATTAAGTGACAGATCCACCAGGCTGTGGGCCAGCGGAACTCTAGTAGATTGCCTAGTTGAGCAGGATGTCGACTGAAAAGCTTGGCCTCAGGCTGGTCTGCGAGGGTAGAAAAACCCAACTCTGTTAAAAGTATATCAGTGGTATACGGTGGACTGCTGCTAGCACCAATAGCCTAACTAATCAGACCATCAACTAGGAGGCTTGGTCTGGGAATAGGCCGCGGAATCATCAACAGGCAGCTAGAATACTTAAAATGAGAGGAAGCTGTGAGGAGAAAGCTCAGTGTAAACAGAGAAAGCAATCTCATTGTAAACGGTTAGAGAAAGCAATCTGTAAACGGCTACAGAGAAAGCAAGTTCACTGTTCAGAGTTTCAGGAGAGAGCAAACTCGTTGTATAGGGTTAGAGAAAAATAAGTTCACTGTAAATGGTTAATGAGAGAAAGCAAGCTCACAGTATTTAGTTACAAAGAGAAAATAAGCTCACAGTATATAGAAAACAAACTCACTTTATATAGAAAAAGAAACATAATTTAGTAGAGAAAGCAAGCTCGCAGTATATGGCTAGAGAAAGCAAGTTTATAGCATGTGGTTAGAGAAAGCAACGTCGCAGTATATGGTGAGAGAGAGAGCTAGCTCGCAGTATTTGGTTAGAGAGAGAAAGCAAGCTTGCAGTATTTGGTTACAGAGAAAGCAAGAGACATACAGCATTGTTATATTTCTCTTGCTTTCTCTTTGTTGAACGAGAAATCAAAACGACAGTTACTCGTAAGATTAAAGTCAATCCAATCTCAGAAATTTTAGTATCAGGATAAGGGGGAAAGCTGTGATAGGTCTTTAAACTATGAAGGTGAAAGCTGCCATAGGTCCTTTAAGTACAGAGTTAAAAAAAACTACGACAAGTCTTTAAACTACATACAGATGTGGAAGCTACGTTAAGTCCTTAAACTATATACAGAGGCGTACTGCCGTGGTTGGTGGTGGTACACAGGTTCTGTGCAAGCTTTTGTTGTGAAAACATTTCAGTTTGTGTAAGGTAATAACGCTCTATACAGGGAGAAACATCACAGGAGCTTGCTCTGAAACCGCATAGTTTCTTCAGGTGCATAAAGTAGCAAGAGTACAATTGTAAAATGGCGAGTTACTGCACCTTGAACATGCGGTTATGAACGTGTTACAGAACGAGTGAAAAGTTACTTTCACCAATGAGAAGAGAATTGATTTTCTTACCTTGTCTTAAAGCGTAGTGAGTCTACCTTTCTCTGTCCTTCGTATTTGTGAGTCTACCTTCAACCTTCGTAGTTTGTGGGTCTACCTTTAGCCTTCGTAGTTTGTGGGACTACCTTTAGCCTTCGTAGTTTGTGGGTCTACCTTTAGCCTTCGTAGTTTGTGGGTCTACCTTTAGCCTTCGTAGTTTGTGGGTCTACCTTTAGCCTTCGTAGTTTGTGGGTCTACCTTTAACCTTCGTAATTTGTCGATCTGCCTTTAACCTTCGTAGTTTGTGGATCTACCTTTAACTTTCGTAGTTTGTTGGTCTACCTTTAGCCTTCGTAGTTTGTGGGACTACCTTTAACCTTCGTAGTTTGTTGGTCTACCTTTAACCTTCGTAGTTTGTTGGTCTACCTTTAACCTTCGTAGTTTGTTGGTCTACCTTTAACCTTCGTATTTGTGAGTCTACCTTTAACCTTCGTAGTTTGTGGGTCTACCTTTAACCTTCGTATTTGTGAGTCTACCTTTAACCTTCGTAGTTTGTTGGTCTACCTTTAACCTTCGTATTTGTGAGTCTACCTTTAACCTTCGTAGTTTGTGGGTCTACCTTTAACCTTCGTATTTGTGAGTCTACCTTTAACCTTCGTAGTTTGAGGGTCTACCTTTAACCTTCGTATTTGTGAGTCTACCTTCAACCTTCGTAGTTTGTGGGTCTACCTTTAACCTTCGTAGTTTGTGGGTCTACCTTTAACCTTCGTAGTTTGTTGGTCTACGTTTAACCTTCGTATTTGTGAGTCTACCTTTAACCTTCGTAGTCTGTGGGTCTACCTTTAACCTTCGTAGTTTGTGGGTCTACCTTTAACCTTCGTAGTTTGTTGATCTACCTTTAACCTTCCTATTTGTGAGTCTACCTTTAACCTTCGTAGTTTGTGGGTCTACCTTTAACCTTCGTATTTGTGAGTCTACCTTTAACCTTCGTAGTTTGTGGGTCTACCTTTAACATTCGTAGTTTGTGGGTCTACCTTTAACCTTCGTAGTTTGTGGGTCTACCTTTAACCTTCGTAGTTTGTTGGTCTACCTTTAACCTTCGTAGTTTGTGGGTCTACCTTTACCCTTCGTAGTTTGTTGGTCTACCTTTAACCTTCGTATTTGTGAGTCTACCTTTAACCTTCGTAGTTTGTGGGTCTACCTTTAACCTTTGTAGTTTGTTGGTCTACCTTTAACCTTCCTATTTGTGAGTCTACCTTTAACCTTCGTAGTTTGTGGGTCTACCTTTAACCTTCGTATTTGTGAGTCTACCTTTAACCTTCGTAGTTTGTGGGTCTACCTTTAACCTTCGTAGTTTGTGGGTCTACCTTTAACCTTCGTAGTTTGTTGGTCTACCTTTAACCTTCGTATTTGTGAGTCTACCTTTAACCTTCGTAGTTTGTTGGTCTACCTTTAACCTTCGTATTTGTGAGTCTACCTTTAACCTTCGTAGTTTGTGGGTCTACCTTTAACCTTCGTAGTTTGTGGGTCTACCTTTAACCTTCGTAGTTTGTGGGTCTACCTTTAACCTTACTAGTTTGTGGGTCTACCTTTAACCTTCGTAGTTTATGGGTCTACCTTTAACCTTCGTAATTTGTGGATCTGCCTTTAACCTTCGTAATTTGTGGATCTGCCTTTAACCTTCGTAGTTCGTGGGTCTGCCTTTAACCTTCGTAGTTTGTGGGTCTGCCTTTAACCTTCGTAGTTTGTGGGTCTGCCTTTAACCTTCGTAGCTTGGGGATCTACCTTTAACCTCCATGATTATAGGTCTACCTTTCTTTAACCTCCATGGTTGTAGGTCTACATTTCTTTAGCCTCCATGGTTGTAGGTCTACATTTCTTTAACCTTCATGGTTGTAGGTCTACCTTTCTTTAACCTCCATGGTTGTAGGTCTACCGTTCTTTAACCTCCATGGTTGTAGGTCTACCTTTCTTTAACCTCCATGGTTGTAGGTCTACATTTCTTTAGCCTCCATGGTTGTAGGTCTACCGTTCTTTAACCTCCATGGTTGTAGGTCTACCGTTCTTTACTCTCGTCGTAGTTCGTGTTGGTGGGAAGCCGTGTGGCTTTCTCCCCAGATTCTCCTTTTCTCCCTCTCCCCAGGGGAGACTAATCAGGACGTTATCTGCATCTTATTTTGAAAGATTCTCAGCCACCCCGTTTTCCACTCCTACCCCTCCTCTCCCTTTTCCCAGGATCGACCGCACCGACAATCTCCTCCTCATCCTCATCCTTTTTCTTCCTCGTTTTCCTCTGTTCTTTTTGTTCTTATTTTCGCTGCCCAATAAACTCGCCCCTCCCGGCAAAATCTAAAATGTTTATTTTATATTTTGACTCCACCGGTATCACTGTTGCGGCTACTACTGTTCTTGCTGCTGCTACTGTTGTTGCTGCTACTACTGTTATTGCTGCTACTACTGTTGTTACGGCTACTACTGTTCTTGCTGCTGCTACTTTTATTGCTGCTACTACTGTTATTGGTACTAATACTATTGCTGGTGCTCATGGTGTATGGTGTTGATGTTAGGATGAGACAGGAATACGTCATATATTTACGTTGTATAATACAGTAACTGGTAACATTGAATAACTTGCCAGTAAATTAAGACTTGAAAGTAGAGTTGTAGTAGTAGGCAGAAGATGGGGTGCTAAACAACAAAGCTACACAAACAAAAAAGTGTGTAAATCTGCGGAGTGGATGCAGAGATGAAATGCTGGCAAGGAAAGGTATGCAAGTGCATTGAGAGCACTTTTGTAGTGAGGGTCGCGCGTCGTATGCTTGAGGGCAGTAAGTTATGGAAGTTGCTGATATTCTGGGCATGTTGTAAGAGGTAGGTATAACTGTTTATTAGTCAGATTGTGTTGAAAGAAAGAAGAGCCTCTTGTAATGCATGGGCAGCAATGTTAGGAAGATGACATACTGTGGATATAATATACGGGGAATTACTGGGAACGCCTGAAAGTCCTAAATATATACTCAGTGACGTGGAGGAGGAGAGATACATGGTAACATTTACCCGGTATGTACTTGAGAACCTTGTCCCAAATCTGCACACTGCCATAATAACATACTGGACCAAGAGATGTGGAAGGAAGTGCAAAATAAACCCAGTGAAAAGCAAGGGTGCAGTGGGCATAAGTCAGCCCCTGATCAGCCGGGCTGTGGTGCTTATACTAGACTTTATGTGACTAGCACCAACAGACTGGTTGATCAGTCCATCCACTGGAAGGATTGGTCTGGGACTGGGCTGCGAGGTCGTTGACCCTCTGTACACTCAAGGTAGACTCAAGGTGGAAAATACTTTCAGTAATTGTAATTCTTCACCTCGCAAGTTAAGAGTTTGTAAATTGCTAGTTAGTGACGTAAATTTATAGATTTTGCTTTTTGTCTTGGTGTTAAGTGTTAAGGCAGCGTCACTCTGATGTGGTGCTACAGATTAATATTTGAAATGAATTATAGACTGAGGGAAATATAGCTACATGTAGCAATAGCTTAGCTGACCAGGCGGACGGGGAAGTTTGGCCACAAGTTGAGGCGCGTCAGTCGATTTCCTGAAGTCCGTCACAGGCACGACTGACCCAGCCACCATCTCACAGAAAGAAGATATTCCCATACAGTTAAGCGTGGGTTGGTACATGCCATAATGCGAGTGTACGAGCAGTGGTTGAAGTATGACAGGATGAACAATACACTTGCTCACTTCTGGCGGTGTCAGGCACTCGCCTGAGGATGTAGTCTGCTGCTCCGTGGCAGCATGTTCTTGTCTGAATGTTAATGAAATACCAGGAATGATGTTGAGGTTTGGGCGAGCAAGACGTCGGTAGTTAGCGTTAGCGGTGACCTGTATCGGGGTCACACCAGAGGCCGTCCAGTGCCGCTTGGCTGCTTCCCGACCTCCCCCCTCCTTCCCCTGCAGCAGCCGCCTTGTTCAGCACCCCTCCCCACCCCCTTCCATAACCCCCGCCCCCGCCCGCAGCCAAGCCCCCGCCCGCACCCTCGTTCCCGCAAGCACTCCCGCCCCTACCAGCTCCCCTTGCACTACTCGAACCCTTTTCCCTACTTACACCCGTTTCCCTACCTGCACCCTTATCCCTATGCACAACCCTTCCCCGCCCCTATTTCTACCCTTATCAACACCCCCGTTCATACCCAACTCATCCACACCCACATCCCGTCTACGGCTGGAAAACTGGAAATATGACTCCAGTATACAAGAAGAAAAATAGAAAGGAATCACTAAAGTATAAATCAGTGTTGAAGAGTAACCTAATAGAACATGGAATAGTAGAAAACTTTGAAGACATGGGCTCCTGAGAAACAACCATCATGGCTCTTAAGATACATTTTGATTTACCAAATAAAATAGAAAGGGGAGGGTTGGATAGATGAGAGAGAGAGTTGGGTAGACGAAAGTGGATTGATAGACGAGAGTATGTTAAACAGACGAAAGCGTTGGGTAGACGTTAGAGGGTTGGCCAGACTAGATCCTCCTCGACTCTAAGAAAACATTTGCCACAGTAACACAGGAAGCTGCTATATAAACTGGAAGAGTGTTCAGGTGGGTACGGTAAGACCTGGATAATAGAAGGGAGAAGTAAGGTATTTTGTAAGAAAACAGATGTGTGAATGGACATGACAAGTGGATTCTCTAAGGATCAGTGTTTGGACCCTTGGTGTTCCTGATATGCATAAATTACCTGCTCAAGGAAATCGAATTCTGTTTTATTGTTTGCTGATGACAAGACATTAATAAAGATCACAACGGGAGAGAATGGGAATAAGTTCGAAGTTAATTCTGAAAAGTATCAAATAATGATTATAACAAGAGGGAGTGAGAGGACTGGTTACGGAGTACAAGCTGGGACGTGTGACGCTACAGAAAGCGTATAGTTAGAAAGATCTGGGAGCAAGCATCATGCCAAAAATCTCGCAAGAAATACAAATCAACCATATCACTACAGTGTCGAAAGCTCAACTAACTTTACAGCGTCATTCAGAAACCTTAATGAAGACTAATTTGTAGTTTACGTTACCAGCATGGAACCCGCAGTTGGTCAAGCATATAATGAAAATAGATGAGATCCAAAGATCTGCAACAAGATTGACTCAAGAACTTTCCAAAAGTGAGGGAAATGAACTACACAGTTTCAAAATTAGGTATGATCGGGTCCTGGTGGTCAGGAACCATTGAAATTGATCGATAAGACATAAGAGACGAGACCAGGAGCTTAATCCCTGTAAGTACAATTAGGCTGGTAGCCATATACCCAGTTCCACCCACACACCATCGCCTCAGCCACACAGCCCGTCCCTGTCCGATCCTCATCCCCGCCCCACCCACCATCCATTTTGCCCTAGGCGTCACACTCACAAAATTGATATGTATATTGAAACGAGTTAACAAACAAATTAGCTTTTGAAAAAAAATCACAACCTCTCTCTCTCTCTCTCTCTCTCTCTCTCTCTCTCTCTCTCTCTCTCTCTCTCTCTCTCTCTCTCTCTCTCTCTCTCTCTCTCTCTCTCTCTCTCTCTCTCTCTTCCTCCCTCCCTCCCTCCCTCCCTCCCTCCCTCTCTCTTACACCATGGTTTTACAGGGTTAGGTTATGAGTTCCTGCCTTTATTTACAAGCTAAGAGCTGTTGCCTATCTCAGCTCATTTGAAAGCCTCTTTATTGTTATGAGACATATCAATAGAGAATAGGATGAAATTGGAGTCATATGTGGGCCAGTGATTTCATTTGGTGAACTGACTATATTTCATGGATGTTATTATACTGTGTAATCATGTGCCAGTTTCGGTTTTCACTAAGGAGGCATAGTGCAGAGCCGGTGAGTTCTAGTGCCAAGAGTCCCTGGTGCTATACTCGGTTGAAAGTGCCACCAATGTCCAGTGCTTCTACACAGCTGATCTTGGATTCGTCCCGCTACTGGTGCTACACAGTAAAGAGGTTTAATCGCAGATCAGCAGCAAAGTGACCTTTTCTGAAGCCATATTGACGATCATAAAGAAGCCAATGTTAGTCGAAAGACGCTGTCATTTGCCGTGAGATTATTGTTTCAAGAAAATTGCTAGTGATTGATAGGAGTGACACTGGTCTGTAGTTGCTGATTTCCGCTCTGCACTGTGCTAGTTAATGCTGATAGATGCGAAGTGATGCTAACTGGTCAGCACATCTACTCAGCCCACAGCCTTTTTATTTTTTTTTTTGTTCCAGGGATTTAAGAAGATGCACTGAAGTGCATCCTGCCTTATTATCACCTCTGACAACTTTGACACAGTTCTGGCGGCTAGCAAAGGTTTCTTTGCTGGATCAGGAACTTGCAGCTTGGCAGCAAAGTGTTCAGCAAAGAGGCCAGCTTTCTCCTGACTGCTAGTAGAGACAATCCCATCCTGTCGATTTAGAGGTGGGATAATTTCATCTGGTGAATAACCTTGTCGATGCTTGGCCAAGGACCACCAGGTTTTGGAGCCCACTCTGCCTGATGCCAGTTTTCTTTTTGTGTCAGCCTGCCATCTCTCCCTTTCCCTCCCCTCTTTACACCCTCGGAGGTGTTTTAAGACACGAAGAGGTAAGGTGTATGTGTGTGTTTGCTGGGATTAACCTAGACTCATCTCTTGGCCCAGCCTCCTAGAACACTGTGATCAGCATCACTGATTTCTTGGGCTTTATAATATCTATTTTTGATGCTGTATATAAAGTTTGCCTCAGTCACTGCCTTATCCATGTCGTTCCACTTTTCAACTGTCCTAAGACTAAAATATTTCCTTATATCCCTATGGCTCGTTTGTGTCTTCGGCTTCCACCTGTGTTCCCTTGATCCTGGCTCTCTTATTTCAAACATTTTGTCCGTATTTGCTCTATTAATTCGTTGTAGAATGTTGTATGTAGTAATCATGTATCTGTCCTTCTCTCCGCCGGTGTCGTCAGGTTCAGTTCCTTCAGCCTCTTCTCAGTTCTGGTACTTCATCCTCTTCAGTTCTGGTACTAGTCTGGTTCCAAACCATTGGACTTTACGGGCTTCTGCACGTGCTGTCTCAGGTGTGGATTCCACGTTGGGGACGCGTAACACTGTTCTGAGGTATGCTAATCAGGCACATGCTGCTGACCGTTTTAAGGGTTATGCGCATTTCTAGCGATATGCTTGGTGTTATATTCACCCCAGCTTCTCTCTACCCATGCTGTACTCTGTTCCCGGTCTGCCCTAGCCTTTTCCATTCCCCCCCTCACCTTGCATTTGCTCGGGTTGAACTCGAGATGCCATTTGATTGATTAAATTTGCTTTCTGTTGAGGTCTTCCTGGATTGGGTCTGTGTGTGGATGCGTGCGCGTGCGGGCGTGCGCAAGGCACAATAGTTCTTTTCAGATTATGTGCCACCGAGAAATAAAAACAGGTTGGTGGTGCATCTTTTTTTCTGCCAACGTGGCGATGGTTCCGAGGAGCATCGCCCACCACCTCCTCCCCCTCCATGGCTCGGTCACTGACCAAGTTTCTTGGCTGACTGCCTGGTCTGTTAGGCTGTTGGAAATAAGCATAAGTGGTAGCAGAGACTTCATTTTAATACGGCGTTTCGCTCAAGACTACATAAGTGATAGCAGAGAATCCATTTTAATACATTTCGCCCAAGGCTGGGCTTTATCGAGTATTAAACGGATTCTCTGTTGCCAATTGTTGGCTTTTGCTATTATCTGTCGATCAGGTATGTTGTTGGTGTTTGCGGCATGTAGTCCGACGAGAGCGCCACAACCTAGCTGATCAAGATCATTTTGCAGAAACTTGTCAAATTGCTTTTTGATGACATTTAAGATTTCTTGTAAGTTTTCCTTGTAATTTGAGAGAGGATGTTGAAATGTTTATTTAGTTATCACTTAACTATTTGACTGTATTTTTTTATTAGTTGGGGTATTTTACACCATTTACTGATGCACCTCATACATTTATTTTATTATAAAAAGTAATTCGAACATTCAGCTGGACTAGCAGAGTTTTGTGTAGGAGGAGCGTTTGTGTATGTTTGTGTAGTTATTGTAACGTCTGGTCTCATATACCTCGTGATGGTATCGAAGATCATCCAACCCAAGGCTCGGTCTCGGACCAGGCACCGTGGTTTATTATTTGGTCAGTCAGGCTGTTGGTGCTACCTCCACGCATTACAATTTGAGTACCACGGTCTAGCTGATTAAAAGCGGCGTGAGGAATTTGCCAAGTTCTCTCTTAAAGACAACCAGGAATCTGTTGGTAACTCCCCTTAATGCCTGATAAAGCTCTCGGCAAGCAAAACGTAGCCTAAATAAACTATTCCAAAGTTAAAAATGTGTCTTATTTACCTAAATTTAATTTATATGTAAAGGGAATTTGTTAAAATTTCTAGAAGAGTGTGTGTTGAAGAGTTCTAGTATACCATAATATCTTTAAGTGAGGTAATATGTAATTGCGACCTAACATCCCGCTCTCGTAAGAAAAATTTTCAGAGTGCAGGTTTGAAACCAATTCCCTAATATTTTTCAGATGTAAATTATGGTGTATCTTCCTCGCTTGCACTCCAGGGAGTACAGTTTGTGAAACTTTTATGTGTTCGTAATAGTTTAGGCGTTAGAATTTATACTGTTGTTGAACTTTCTCTAATCATTCCTCACATCAGTTTTTATCCACATTCAAAGATACTGTTAATGTACAATAATATTCTAAGAGATTAAAAGTGTGTCATCATTGACGTTATATCTTTGTTTACTTTAAAGGTTCTTTTTGTCCAGTCCATCATTTTCCTTGCAGTTGTGATAGTATTACTGTCGCAATTTTTTAATGTAAAATTTGAGGTCACTACCCCTAAATGCATTACATTGGTCCCACCTTTTGTTGGGGTGTTTGAATGTTTTATACTCTGTTGCAGGCTTTATTGCAAATTACATTTTCCACAAGGAAATAATTGATTCAGCTTTGTTGAGCATCATATTGTTTTCTGCTGTCCACTAGAAGATCAGGTTTATGCAGCTTTTGAGATCTGCTCTGTCCTCAGTGGATGTAAGAATGGCTGGCTTATTGGGAGATTTTCTAGAGGAAACGTGTATTTTACCTGCTGCTTGTGCCTGATTAGCCAGGTTACGACGTGCCTGATTAGCCAGGTTACGATGTACCTGATTAGCCAGGTTACGATGTGCCTGATTAGCCAGGTTATGATGTGCTTGATCAGCCACGTATGCTGTTTATGTTGCCCAAGAAAAAGAACAACAAGGCACAATATCGTGACTGGAACAATACACAAATAATCCGCACAAAGGAGAAAGAAACTTATGACGACGTTTCTGTCCGACTTGGACCATTAACCAGTGCGTTGCTGGCAGTAACAAACTTGTCGACAAGGTGATTAACAATGAAGTCTGTCCTTAGGCCGGAATGTGAAAGTAAACAAGGTGTTTCACTCATGCAAATACTAGTATCTTCTGCAGTGATGAAGTGTCTTTCACTGCGTCAGATATGAGGATGGGAAAGATGATTGGGGCGAGTACTGTGCCTTGAGGAATAGAGCTTTCCACTCTGGCAGCCTCTTATTTTACTTTGTTGACTATTACTGTGTTTCGTCTTCAGCACTGTACCCCACCTTCAGCACTGTACCCCACCTTCAGCACTGTACCCCACCTTCAGCACTGTACCCCATCTTCAACACTGCACAATAGTACAGTAATCGTTGTAGCGAAAAGAATATTGCGTGCGTCGCTCAAACTGTGTGATAGTGAACCAACGGTGCGTAAAGTGCCTTTGGGCTCAGCTACTAACTGGCTGGTGAGGGCTGGGGTACAATTTTGACACCAGTGGCTGGGTGAGGGCTGGTGTACAATGTTGACACAAGTGGCTGGGTGAGGGCTGGTGTACAATGTTGACACCAGTGGCTGGGTGAGGGCTGGGATACAGTGTTGACACTAGCTGGGTGAGGGCTGGGATATAGTATTGATACCAGCCTCACACATCAACCTTTGGTTCACCCTTCACTCTTATCGACCCTACTCTAAGCAGCTTGACCCCCCCTCACTTCCCCCCGTTCTTATCCCTGACGCTAGGTCACCCTAACGTGGTGGCCGAGTAGGATCGAGCTACCCTAAGAATTCAGCATCTCATTCGTCATAAATGATAGGGATATTTTCTCTTTCGTCTAAATTTGTTGACATAACCGGTGACACAACAAATTATGAATATTGATTATGGAACGTGAAAAATAATTTGAATAATTTTACTTTTGTTGTGATTATGACCTTTGTAATGTGAGTGAATGTAACGAAGGGTTTTCTTAGTGAGGGTACATTATATTTCTTCGGAGGTGAGCCTTTGCTTTATGTGGGTTCTGATGCAGGTAGTGTGTCTAGGCTGCCCTAGGGCCAGGCCCCAGCCTGGCGGGAGAGCGAGAGTGGAGGAAGTTCTTGCTTGTAGGCTGTCTGATAGGCGAGTGAGAACAACCCAGGGTGTTGTGAGGTGAACTGAAGGTAGGCCTATTTCAGCTCACCAGGCGGCAGCACAGGTCTATGGGGAAATTAGCCCAGTTCACTTTTTGTATTGAGGCTTAATTAAATTAGGTAGGCCTCGTCAGTAGTGGTTATCTTAGCTCCTGGTCCAGCCTCTCAACCTGCCACTTACCAGATTCGCTTCTTTGCCTCATGGGTCATATCATACCTACTGTTAAATTGATGTATGGAGCCTACCTGCACCCCTTCGTCCAGGTCATTCCACTTCCTGACATCTTGAGTCTGTAGAAGTACTTCCTGACATACCTATGACTCGTCTGTGTCTTACTTCCCACTGGCTCTTCAGCTCACTTCTCTGTTCTTGTCTGTCCTTAGCTTTCTATAGATTTTCACGCTCTTGTACTTTTTTCCTTGTGTGTAATCACCTAATTGTAGTTGCAGGGGTCGATTCATCGTTCCTGTGTGTGTGTGTGTGTGTGTGTGTGTGTGTGTGTGTGTGTGTGTGTGTGTGTGTGTCGCGCACGTGACCTAAACAGCGGTAGTGTTTCAAAAGGGCTGTACTAACTTAAGTGTCCCAGCATGATGGCTCTGTAAGAGCTGTAATCCTACGTCAGCTCATTTCAAAGCTCATCCCTATCTTAGGTATACTACCGCTTCCCAGGATTCGACCCACACCAGTCGACTAACACCCGGGTACCTACTCGCCGCTAGGTTAACAGGGACAGCAGGTGTAAGGAAACACCCAATGTTTTCACCGGTACAGAGGATCGAACCACGGACACTTAATGTGTGAACTGAGTGAGTTGTAAACCGAGCTTATGAACATGCCTATCACGCGCACGCTGTTTCCATGGCGTGGTGTCCAGTCAGTCCTCAGGTATAATACTCATTAGGAATAACATTTGACGTACAGATTCAATATGTAACATTGCCATCACTGTTTCCAAAATAAACATTTACTATTGAGACAAAGATTCCTTATTAACGTGGTTTCTTACCTGATCCGATTAACACCCCTCAATTTTCTGTTGCACTTCTCCATCAAGACATAATCTAACATTGTTGGTTTCACAGCACCTTCCAAATACCTTCTATAGCATATAATTGGCCATTTTTTTATTGTCATACATTTAATTTTCTCTTTAATATCCTGGACTGCTTTATCTGCTTTCTTACATCTGCTGAAATTATGAAGAAAGAAAACTGATAATTCAGTGTGTAGGTAAATATACAAATATATTGATGGCGTGCAATACCGACAAGCTGATAAGACACACTTGCTGCGCTTGGATATCTTTATTGCTGACACGCTTCGTCTGCACAACACTTCTTCAGTCGGATACAGGTGAATACATCACTAGAAGTAGTGGGAGTATTATTAATGTGATCAGTCCGTCACCCCTCGGTATGAGGTGGTCAGTCCCTCAAGCCTAAAGCATAGCCAGACCTTATTTACTAGAGTAAAGGTGAGACGAAGCCTACGCTTTGTGCTAGAGAGTCTGTCTCCCACCGAGGGTAACGGACTGGTTACGTCAGTATTACTGTTTAAAGTAGAAAAACTCTAGAAACTCATATGGGTTGAAGCATCCTTAAAGCTTACATTACGAAAATAAATAAGAAAAGACACAGTTTATTTCTTGATCCTTCTGGGATCTTCCTCAGCACAAAATTGTTTCGTGTTGAGAAGGATCCTGGAGAAAGGATCGAAATATTTGCAATATTGTTGCATCTATTTTCAAAATGAGTTTTTCGAGTGGCTCCCGGTATGTGCTAGTTGTGGTATTTTTTTTTTTTTTTTTTTACATGCAGCTAAATATTAAGAGTTTAATAGTATGTGTGTAATTGGTTAGAATGATTGCTAGTGCAAACATCATGACTTCTCGACATTTTAAAATTCACCAAGTGTTTTTTAATGTTTGTGCTGTTCACTAGGAACACACATGCCCCCGGTTGTGTTCTCGGGTATTTTGCACTTTATTGCCACCTTCGAAGAGGAATGTCTTTACATTTTCTGGTTTGAAGTATTATGTAATGCTGTATTTTAAGCATTTAAATTCTCTAAATTTCGCCTACGTAAGTCTTCTTCATTCTAAAACAGAGGTGACTATCATAGTGGTGACAATGGAAGAAGTGGAGAGGTAATTTTGAGGTGTTAAATCTCTTAGCCT
Source organism: Cherax quadricarinatus (assembly GCF_038502225.1). Classification (NCBI taxonomy): domain Eukaryota; kingdom Metazoa; phylum Arthropoda; class Malacostraca; order Decapoda; family Parastacidae; genus Cherax; species Cherax quadricarinatus. The sequence continues at coordinate 3,069,962 of NC_091330.1, read as the reverse complement.
TGATAGGTATTCAGTGATTTAGCCTTAATACAAGGTGTTGTTACCTATGACCAGTTCCGAGAGTTCTTTGACTTTCCAAGCCCGGCTCGAGGTCACATTTCAACTGTTGCTGCCAGTGACTCACAGACCTGGCTGATCAGGCAGCTTCTGAAGGTACTGGTCCAGTTTCCTCCTGAAAACTTTTACCTTTGTTCCAGTATTATTGTTTATATCTGCTGGTAGCAAGATGAAAAGTCTTGGAATACGGATGTTGGCAAAATGTTCTGTAATTGTACCTGTGGCGCCCCTGCTTTTCACTGGGTTTGTTTTATACATCCTTTACCATCTCTCACTCCCGAAACTATATGGCAGACCAGACCATCATGTATTTTTACACGTGTGTGTAAATATTAGTGATATTCGCGCCTTAAGATAAACTATCAATGCATACTCCAAACGTGAGATCACAAGTGATTGAAGAATACCATAATTATTTTTTTTAAACGTTCTCAAAATTCAGCTTATCATTTTTCTTACCTTCGTGAGTTCAAAGAGGTTATATATATTAAGATTTTTTTTATGGTGTAAATGTGTGATTCCGTTAAATATACTGTGAGCCAGATGCATCTAGGGCTTACCTGTGTGGTATGTTAATGATTTTTTTTACTACGCATGACGTAAAATTTTAGTGATTAAACAAGTATTGTTGTATACCAGAGAATTTAAACTGTGGTACACTTGTGTGTGAGTAGTGTTGTACACTGTGTGGTGGTGTACGCTAGTAATGGTGTATCTCTGCGGTCGAGTCTATGTCTATCTCTGGCTTTGACGTAGTTGTGAGTAGACAAGCAGAACCGCCGCTACGGATGGGTACATGTGAAAGTCTGCCGTGTGTCGGAGTACTCAGTCCTCTCTCTCTCTCCTGCCTTGTGAACCTTGTGGCAACAGGTTATAGGAAAAAAATATTTACGTGCAAACATTATATCGAGACTGAGGTAAAGACTTGCAGGTGGTCAAACGGCAAAATATCTGGCAACAAGGTTGACGCTACAGGCGCTTAAATAGTTGGCAACAGCACGCTTTTTAAGTAATATGTGAGGACGGTATACTATTAGGGATCCCGAGGGCGGACATAGAGAAGTTGAACAAAGTTCCCACGGTGATGTTTGCCTGTGTGAAGACTAAATACTAGGGACCACGTGGCGTGTAGCTGGGACTGACACTGCATGTTTATGGCCGATCAATATTTATGAAGTGGCTGGCGCGAAGTGCATCACGCCGCAGCGGGTAAAACACTGCCTCAACACGTTGTCTTCCCGGCTACACCACACTTCTCAGCCTCTAGGTAAGACGTGTAGTGAGTGACACATGAGAGGAGGACGAGGCTGGGCCTGCCGTTGCTCCTGGAGTGGGGTTGGCCCCTGCTGACCCGCCTACTAACTCTTACTGCACCTCAGCATCCTAGCTCTTTCGTCCCATCGCAATCCTACATCATCCTTCCCATAACCAGCCTATATTATCTTTCTATCATCATACAAACTCCTTCCATGACAATCCTATATGAACCCACAGTCATCTTAAATGATTTTTCTCACTTTAAAGAGTGTAGATAGTTTCTTTGAATAGGGAGGCAGCAGAGCGCTAGCGAAAAATAATGGACCAGTAGCCCTCACATCCTACGTCACAAAAGTTTCCGAAAGAGTGAGGAGACGCCAAATTCCCAATTTATGGTACAACCCAATCTGCACAGCTCAGACCAGCATGGTTTTAGAACCGGTAGATCATGCTTGCCACAACTGCTAAACCACTATGACAGAATTACGGAGGCGTTACAGATGTATACAGGGATTTTGGGAAGGCGTGACTTCATTTGTCAAAATGCAATCACCCATGCTATAGGCATAACGGGGAAGGTAGATAGAAAGCTATTCAACTTTTTGACAGAACACAGAGGGTGGTAGTAAACAAAGCAAAATGCGTTAGTGAAGTAAAATGCTCAGTACCCCAAAGCAAGTGTCCACGTATCCTGGCCCCTCTACTGTTTCTTATCCTCATAGCAAACATAGATATAAAAAAAAAACACTCACCACAGTTTTGTATCATTTGCGGATGATACCATAATAAGCATGAAAATCACCTTGGTAGAAGACACGAAAAAAAGCAGTAAGATGTAAGCAGGGTTTGCCAGTGGACAGTGGAAAACATGACGTTCAGTGGTGATAAGTTCCAGCTGCTTAGGTATAGAAAGAATGAAGAAGATAACAGGGATACTGTATACACAATCCAAGGGAACCATCAAATAGAACGAAAGGTACACGTGAAAGACCTGGAGTAATCATGTCACCTGATATTGCTTTCAAAGAACACAAGGCAACTGTCACCACACCCAGGAAGATGACAAGGTAGATAATGAGAACTTTCAGAACAAGGAAGTTGTGCCAATAGTGGCACTATTCAACTCACTTGTTTTCTCTCGTTTAAAGTATTGTTCAGTGGGGCATTGAAATTACCGGGACCGTTTCAAATTCTTAAACATGTAGTACTCGGTGGGACTAAGGAGAGAGAAATACTTGATAATATACGCAGAAGGTACTTGAAGGCCAGGGGCTAGATCTGCACACTGTCATAATAACATACCGGAGTGAGAGATATGGGAGGAAGTGTAAGATAAGCCCAGTGAAGGGCAGCAAGGCCGTGGGCACAACAAGAGAACATTATATCAATATCCGTGGTCCCAGATTGCTCAACATCTTCCCAGACGATATCAGAAACACTACTAGGATAAGTGAAGAAGTTTTCAAGAGAAAATTGGACAAGTATCTCCAAGTTCCAGAACAACCAGGCTGTGATAAATATGTGGGCCAGTGTGCCACCTACCGTAACTGCCTGGTTGACCAGGCAAGCACCAGACAAGTCTGGCTCCGGTAGTAGAAAAACTCTAAACTCCTCAATGAAATATCAAAAGCATGGTCCTTCCCACGACCATCCTAAATGATGTTTCTCACGATCATCCTACATGATTCTTTTCACGACCATCCTACAGGATCTTTTTCCACGAATATCCTAGGTGATCCTACGACCATTCTGTAGGATGCATCATACGACTATCCAACATCATCCTACAGTTGTCTTAATCTTACAGCCATCCTACAGGATCCTACGAGTATTCTACACATCCTATAGGATCCTTCCCACAACTATCCAGTAGGTTTCTCAACACGACCGTTGTGAAGAATCTTTCCATTAGTTATCTTAGGTTGTCCTTCCCACGACAGCCACATGTTATTGTTCCTATTATCTTTTTTAATTACTAGTTTAGAATTTGAGCTGTTTAGTTGACACACCTGTCGCGGAGGATGGTTTTCCTGTTATTCTCAATCGAAATAAAGGAAAAACTGTAGATACATCTAGTAAAATGTATTGACAGAACTATATGTATAATCAAAGAAGACTGAGTCAGTAGATATCAGAAATATTGTTGGAGCAATTGAAGATGTTTTCAAGGGAAAACTGGACTTCTACCTTCTGCAAATTCCAGATTATTCAGGCTGTGATGGGTGTGTGGGACTTCGGGCCACTATCAGCAACAGCCTGGTTGTACATGAATGGTATACAATACCGACAAGATAAAGAATTAGACACATCTTTATCTGTAGACGTTTCGCCATCCAGTGGCTTTATCAATACAAATTCAAGGACATAATAGGGTGAGTGTAGAACTATATACAAAAAACGAGGTACTCGGTTCCTCAGCCTTGAAGATAAAAATACCCGGATGTTGCACGTGTCCAGTTCTTCAACAGCCTTATTTTTAACTTCAGTCATTCAAGGATTTTAATCTACCAGGAGGTATTAAAAATATTGTCAGTGGGAACCTGCACTACCATCTACTGAAAGTACTTGATCACCCTGCTTATGTCTGCGGGCCGTTAGCAGCAACAATCTGGTTGACCAGATGTTAAAAATGAAGCCAGGTCTCAAACCTAGCAGAGAGGGTAGGAGAAACCTCGAAACTGGTCACAGATATGTCAGGTATGGACGATTACTAAAATTAACATGCGCACCAGGGGGTACAGTTTGAGGTGTACAATGAATGTTCTCCACAAGTGGAGCATCCATTGTACAACATTACGAACTTGTAGTGTTGAACATAATGTGCAAGTTTTAGAATGTTACACAAATATTGCAAGATTTACTACTATATAGGTAGTGTTACCTGTTTGTTGAAACTGCCAGACATGGAGATGGCAACTTCAGTGATGTGTCAATTATTTTGGATGAAATGTACTATCTTCCACTGCGCTGCTCATTAAACTCTTGTCTCTGCCTGTAATATGCCTGTGACATAAAAAACACTGTATCATTGGGTAACAATGTATGTCAGAGTACACAATAACTGTTGATCAACATTGTAGGTGTATAGCTGGTCTTCTCTGAACGTGGAGCCACCAACGCTTGTTACCTGCGGCTGCATTATTATCACAGTTAAATCATGCGGCTGTTCCATGCGCTGCGCTTATTGGTCGCCGCCCTGCACACCTGTCGTGACGTCACAACAGCTGCGCCCACAATTACAGGTATTGCCAGCGACGATAACAGGGTAGCTATCCTTGCCTCGTGTGCTTGTAAGCCTTTATTCTTACCCAGGGGGAGGTAAACCTGCTCCTCTCATCTCTCGCTTAACGAATTTTAACACATGTAATAGGTGACTTATTGAGAAATATTACCATTGTATTCTGCTGTGGTTAGAATAACACAACCCCATAAATAGGGTAAAAGAAAGGGCATATAGAAAATCAAGACTTTATAAGAAGTGTTTTTTATGTTAGATCTTATCTAGGTGTGAACTCACTTACTAGATCTTATACTTGAAGACAGGCTTTGCTTAGTGTGTTTTGTTTAATGTACACTCCTGAGTAATAAAATGTACACTGCCGGGTAATAAAATAATCAATAACAGCTCACTGGGCAGAGACAAGCCACGCCAGCCCTCAGGGATGGCAAGTTACCCTCCACCCTTACCCTTCACATGTTCTTTACCTTCTCCACCTCCGCCCCCCTCAACCCCAACTTTCTTGCCTTCCCTGCTTTTACCCTCCACCCATTTCTTTTCCTTGTCCCACCTTCACTCTCCCAGCATCTGTTGTATTTTAATCGTACCCAGCTTACCGGTGAAATGTTTTGGATTTGCAATGTTCGGGCTGGTCCTAATACTGACCCTTATTGAACCCCCACTCGTTACACTTGTCCATTCTGATACTTCTTCCCGGAGAGTCACTTATTTCTTACTAATTAAGTATTCCTTGATCCATTGCAATGCCTTCCCTTTTATTCTTGCCTGCTCCTCTAGCTTTTGTCTCATTCTTATGTACAGTACTGTCGAAAGCCGTCTCACAGTCCGAAAATATGCAGTCTGCCCATTCCCCTCTCTTCTCACTTCTGTTACCTTGTCATAGAAATCTAGCAAGTTTGTGAGACGTTATTTACCATTTATAAAACCATGCTGGTGGTTGCTTAAGAACCCTCTCTCTCCAGATGCTCTTCCCTTCTTCTCTTGATTATCTTTTTCATTATGCATGTCAATGACATTGCCCTGTAGTTTAATGTTATCTATCTACTTTCATAAATTTTGGGACTAAATTTACTGATTTTCACACCTCTGACAGTTACTGTTTATCAGTAGACGTGTTGAAGACTGCGGCTGGCATTTTGCAGTGCTTCTGCTCCTTTTCTCAGTACCCACGTAGTTTCTTTACCTCTTCTTCTGCCGTGTATATTATGTCCGGTACTCTTTGGTTCACTTTTCTTGACTTTTGGTTAGCGTCCCTATTTCCTCAAGCAACACCTCCTTAATTTTGTATTCAGCTCTTTAGAAACTTCCTGGTCACTTATTGTGAGCTCATCCTCTTTCACCCTTATTAACCGATTTGTTGTTGTCTTCCTTCCGATGTGGCTGTTTAGTAACTTCTATTAAGATTTGACTTTCAGTGCTACGTCCTTATCAGATTGCCATACAGCCTCTCTTCTTACCCATGAATACCTGTATCTGACTGTTGCTTGCTTCCCTGTTCTCCTGCGTTCTTTGCTTTTTATAGTTTTTCCGTGCTCTTCCCTTATTAGTTTTTGCTGTCTGCACCTCTGGGTGAACCTTGTGGTCATTCTGTTCTTTCGATTGCTTCTACTCCTGAGTATGAATTTCTCCTCTGCCTCCTGGCACTTCCACTGACATGCGCCGTCACTTCATTGTCTTTCCTTCTCATTTTCCTTTCTATTGCACTTCACTTGGGAGTTTTGTCATTCCTGCATAGCTTTCCCTTCTGAAGTCAGGATTTTTCCCTTCCCTCCCGTGGTGTATTTCTCTACAGGTTTACTACCACAAGGTATTAGGAACTACTGTGTGGTTGCTGGAACCGAGGGGCCGCTCGTATTAAATGTTCCTCAAGTCAGATTCACCAAGGGTTAATTGCTACAAAGTCCAGTTTTCCTGGTTCATTATATTTTCTCTCTTTCAGGTCGTGTCCCTGACATTCTGTCATGTGCAGTTTTCCATCACCTCCAGCATTTGACGTTTCCTGTCAGCTGTGTACCTCCAGAGCCTCCTAGTTTTTTTTTTTTTTTTTTTTTTTTTTGCTTTTGGTTAACATCTATCAGTTGTTACTATACCTACTCTCGTTCTGTTTTCGTATTCATGTTGTGGTCTGCTGTTTAGCAGTGCGTTATCTATCATTGGTATTACCACCTTGGTTCCTCAGATCTTGAGTGTGCCTACCATGTATTCATTCGACTTCTTTCTTTATGATTATTGCTCTCATCTCAAAGCTCCATTGGTTTCTTATTAGCAGCACTACTCATTGACCACAATTTCCTTTATCCTTCCTCATAAGCTGTTATCTGCCTGGGAAGATCTCGTCAGTTATCACTGAGCTTCGTCTCTGTGGATGCTATGATGTCTTTGGATACCTTTTAATATTAATTAATTCTATTCAGCATTCTTATTTGCTATTCCATCTGCATTTGTGTGCCAAACTTTGTTTCTTTTCTGTTATTGTGTTCCAGTTTTTAGGTTTATGATCTAGTCCTTATCCATGAAGCAGTAGAGGTGGGATGGGTTGTAGTGAGTGGTTGGGGATGGGGATTTGGGTGAGGGGTTGCGGGGATGGTTCTAGCACTGAAAGAGGTTCAGGATCGTGGTGGAAGGTGGGGAGTAGAGGAGGTTGGGGTTGGATGTTGGAATGAAGGGTGGTTATTAAGGTATTTGTACTGACAGGGTTCAGTATTGTGGATGAAGGTGAGAGAAGATAGGGGGGAAGGGGCAATGTATGGCTTATTTTGTGCATTTGTGGAAAGGGGACTGAGCCTTTAGAAGGGTGTGTGTTGGGCTGTGCATGGTGCTTCGTGATGGATGAACTTCCGCACCTGCCGGTGTGCTCTTTGATCCTTCTGCCTTTGTCTTTTTTTTTATCTTCCTCGACTGTTCCCTCTTCTTTTTCTGTCCCGATCGAGGTACACAACATCTTTCCGTCTGCCTTAACAATGGTTTCCATTTCAGAATCCTGTCTCTTGCCATTTCTGTTGCAAGGGTCAGTTTAACTAGGCATATTTCGTCCCTTGGGACACCTTTCGAGCTTCTGAAAGTTTGTCATCTGGCGCACTTCGGTCTTTCCACCAGTCCTTGTAGTGGTAATGACGGTAGCAAACCTATCGTTATTTTTGGTGGTTTTAGTGACTTGGATGGTGTGTGATGGTGGTTGTGATGATAGCGACCTGTCTGGTGTGTGGGTAGTGGTAGCTACCCGGGCAATGTGTTAGTGGTGGTGACAATGACGATAGTGATGGTGTCACGTGTGACTGTCCGACCTTGGCTGCTCTAAGAGTTATTTCCGGTATGTTATGGTGATGAAGTTTGCAGTGTGGGTGGCGCCATGCGTGCACGCTCTCCCCACCCTTTCCTTCCTCTTCTAAAAGTATGCCCATCGATCTGGATTTTCGTAGGTTGAGTCATAGCTCTTGACCTTAAACTGTATTAATTGGCACATGTGTTCTTGAAAATATATATGAATTTTGTCTCCACTTCCAACAACACACAGACTGAAGAAATGTTTCCTTATATGACTCCTCTAATTTCTTCGTCTGTATTTCATAGGCATTCTCACACTTCCTACTTTATCATTGGAATTTCTTCTCATCTTCACGATTGATGCTCTCATTTCCCTCTTGGTATCACTTCATGTCCTTTGTTCACCTCCCTCCTTGAATCTTATCAGGTGACTATCATTTTCTGTTTTATGTGGCAACGCTACATTTTCGAATTGTCTTTCTGTTTGTCTTGTTATCTTATCTTCAATGGATCTTAGAATACAATAGATTACAAGTCTCTCTGAATACATACCACACACACAGGTGATCTTTTTAAGTATATTGTTACTAAGGTTGGTAGTCGTTCCATGTGGGGACGAGGAGCCTTGATCAATTCTTATGAAAGACTCTTCTTGTAACTATTTTGTGCTATCATGTCTTTAGATTAAACCTAATTGCATCCCATTACCCAGACGTTGTTTGACCTCTTATGGAATTAGTGCTTTTCATGAGTATATAATAATAATATAAGGCTAGTAGTATTTTACAAATATTAGTACGATTTGATGCAATTAGATAATGGTAATATATAAAGATAGTGATGCAAGTAAATCTAGGCAATTGTGTGTCAGCCTTTTGAGCTCATATATAATATGCTTATTATATATATATATATATATATATATATATATATATATATATATATATATATATATATATATATATATATATATATATATATATATATATATATATATATATATATATATATATATTATATATATATATATATTATATATATATATATATTATATATATATATATATATATATATATATATATATATTATATATATATATATATATATATATATATATATATATTATATATATATATATATTATATATATATATATATATATATATATATATATATTATATATATATATATATATATATATATATATATATATATATATATATATATATATATATATATATATATATATATTATATATATATATATATATATATATATATATATATATTATATATATATATATATATATATTATATATATATATATTATATATATAGGGATGTTCAACATGGAATGAGTGCTCTTGCTGCCCGATAAACTCGCCCCTCGGGACAAAATCCTCCCCCACCCCTCACTCTCCAAAAAATCTGTCTCGCTGAATTTCATTCAAGAAAACTCTCATCCCTCTTTAATTACCTCCTCTCGATTTTTTTCACTTTTCTTTACTTCTACGTTTTTTTTTTTTTTTTTTTTTTTTTTTTTTTTTTTCTTTTTTTTTTTTTTTTTTTTTTTTTTTTACATTTCGATGTATTCCCCCTTAAGTGAGATTTCTTGACCTGACTTCCGTGTACTTGGATTTAACCTGATTACCTTCTAATCCCATAGGCACTGTATGACCCTTAAGAATTTAACGCTTCCCTCTCCTCTCCCCCTCACTAAATTTAATGTGTATTTTCTCACGAAAATCGTAATAACACCATTGCAAACAACCCACGGAACAAGTGGTGTTTGAACGCATGACCATGAGTTCAAACACCACCCTTTTCGGGGTTTGATGTGTATTTTCTTATTCGTACACGCCCATTTATGTTTGAATGTGTAGTTAACCACATCATCTAATTCGTTCCACTTACCACCCTAACATTGACAACTTAAAGCAAAAATTCCTGTTGCTTACCTGCATTTTAACTGGTACACAAATAACCCGCACATAGAATTGAGGAGCTTACGACAACGTTTCGGTCCGACTTGGACCATTTACAAAGTCACACTAACGAGAAGTGGAGCAGGACGGCTATATATAGGCAGGAAGAGATAGTGGTGGTAGTAATGGTAGTGGTGGTAGTAGTAGTAGTAGTAGTAGTGGTGGTGGTAGTAGTAGTGGGGAACTAAGGAGGAAGAGCCAGTCAAATATAAAGAGAGGGGAGCACTGCAAGGGAGCTAGGTGCCCACAGAGGGAGAGCAAGTGCACAGAGGTGAGGGGAAGGGGAAGTGATGAAATAAATAATGAAGGAACAGAAACACGCGACAGAAGAAAGACAAAAAATGGTCCAAGTCGGACCGAAACGTCGTCGTAAGCTCCTCTCTTCTATGTGCGGGTTATTTGTGTATCGTTCCAGTCACGGTATTTTGCCTTTTTTGTTATTTTAACTGGTAATTCATATCTCTTGAGCATTTTGTGTCGATCACGGCTCCGTGGCTCTCCTGTCTTCTAATGTCATTATTGAGTCCCTCCTCGTAGCACATTTCCAACAGTTCCGTTAACTTTTGGCTCGTGAGTTGCTTGATGCGCTTAACCGGGTGGAGCCTCACTCTGGCACCTCATACTCAGGGATGGGCATGATGGAGCCTCACTCTGGCACCTCATACTCAGGGATGGGCATGATGGAGCCTCACTCTGGCACCTCATACTCAGGGATGGGCCTGGTTGAGCCTCACTCTGGCACCTCATACTCAGGGATGTTCCTGGTGGAGCTTTACTCTGGCACCTTATACTCAGGGATGGGCCTGGTGGAGCCTCACTCTGGCACCTCATACTCAGGGATGTTCCTGGTGGAGCTTTACTCTGGCACCTTATACTCAGGGATGGGCCTGGTGGAGCTTTACTCTGGCACCTTATACTCAGGGATGGGCCTGGTTGAGCCTCACTCTGGCACCTCATACTCAGGGATGTTCCTGGTGGAGCTTTACTCTGGCACCTTATACTCAGGGATGGGCCTGGTGGAGCTTTACTCTGGCACCTTATACTCAGGGATGTTCCTGGTGGAGCTTTACTCTGGCACCTCATACTCAGGGATGGGCCTGGTGGAGCATTACTCTGGCACCTTATACTCTGGGATGGGCCTGATGTACCTATGTCTGTTGTTCTAAAATTCTAAATGAATCTTTGGGTTCCTGAAAATGTGTGCTTGTATGAAGGGGTTGAGTGCTTGTACGGTGTTCTGTGCTTATACGAAGGTGCTATGTGAATGTGTGTGTACTCACCTAGTTGTGGTTGTAGGAGTCGATTCACAGCTCCTGGCCCCACTCCTTCACTGGTCGCTACTAGGTCACTTCCTGCTCCATGAGCTTTATCATACCTCTTCTTAAAGCTGTGAATGAATCCTGCTTCTGCTACATCACTTCCCTGACTATTCCACTTCCTGACAACTCTGTGACTGAATAAATACTTCCTAACATCCCTGATTCATCTGAGTCTTCAACTTCCAGTTGTGACCCCTTGTTGCTGGGTCCCATCTGTGGAACATCCTGTCTCTGTCCATCTTGTCAATTCCTCTCAGTATTTTATATGTCGTTATCGTATCTCCCCTATGTCTCCTGTCCTCCAGTGTTGTCAGGTCGATTTCCCTTAACCTCTCCTCGTAGAACATACTCCTTAGCTCCGGGACAAGTCTTGTTGCAAACCATTGCACTTTCTCTAATTTCCTTACATGCTTGACTAGGTGTGGGTTCCAAACTGGTGCTGCATACTCCAATATAGGCCTGGCATACACTGTGTACAGGGACCTAAACGATTCCTTATTAAGATGTCACAATGCTATTCTTAGGCTTGCTAGGCGCCCATATGCTGCAGCAGTTATTTGGTTGATGTGTGCCTCAGGAGATGTTCCCTGTGTGTGTGTGTGTGTGTGTGTGTGTGTGTGTGTGTGTGTGTGTGTGTGTGCGCGCGCTGAAGAAGCAAGTAGGTGGTGAGCCTCGGACTCTACACTTTATTACCTATTTGTTTGATAGTCAATTTGGCACAAACCGGTAGTGGCGAGCCGCTGCACTGGTGGCTATCTTATCATGATAATTAAAGTGAGTGGTGGCTAGTTTACATCGTCGCCACCACACGTGGCTACACACTCAACACCAGAGGCTTCACACACAACGCCAGTGACCTCACACACAACACCAGAGGCTTTACACTCAACATCATTGGCTACACACTCATTACCAGTGACTACATACACAGCACCCTTGGCTACACACACGAAACACCATTGGCTACACACACAAAGCACCAGTGGCTACACACACAAAACACCAGTGACTACACACGCAACACTAGTGGGTGCACACACACCACCACCTGTGCCTCTCTATGCTTCTTAAAAACACCTGTGCTGGGGTCGCTCTTCACACTTAACGTTGCCAGGTTACACAATAGGTGTGACGGCTTGGCATCCTAAATGCGAAGAGTGGCTCGTCTAACCCAGTGCCAAGAGGCATCAAGCCCATAGTGATAGACCCAGCCCTGCTGATCCCAGCACAGCTCCTAGTCATGGTGACTTCCTCACATCATCCAGCATTGCTGACAATGCCATAACTCGGTCCAGGTCCGAGGGAAACTACTAACTTGGATCCAAGGATTACTAAGCATCAGAGCTTCGGCTAGGGGCCCATACGTACTTACCTGGGATCTGGCTGAGTGGCTAAAATACTGCATACTTTGATGTAGAGTGTGCAGGTTCACATCCTGCTAATTCTGTATGACAGTTACATCCCTATTCTGTATGATAGTTGCATAAATGAGTATTTGAGTATATACACAAACAAGTTGGTATATGTACAAATTTGTGTATATGCATATACTCAAAAACTCCGTAATGTACGAATGTAACTATCATATAGAATAGGGTAACAACACACTGCTGATGAATCTAATTTTGCTAACCTAGACAAATAACTCTTCCCCAGCCCAATCTGTTACCTCCTCCACATTTCTTACACATGGCCATTTTAGTGTCTGATAAAGATATACTGGATTTAAGTGAAGTGTTACCTACTCAGTAATTATGTTGGTTATCGTAAACAGGCAGCTAATTGTTTTTGTTCAATATTATCTAGATAAAAATGCATTAAGCAGTGAATTATTTAAGGGCATTATGTAACGAAATAATGTTTTCGGTAGATTCTGTTGGGGTAAAGTTTCTAGAATGACAGTCACGCTGCTTGCCCATGAATGAGTAAATTATAAGTTATTCATCTCTTTGCTGCTTACCAACTCTGGCAGGCCTGAGATGGTAGTCAGCTTCCTGGCACTTGGTTCCAAAACTAAGGTCATGGATGGCCCATTGAAATCAGGTTTTTTGCTAATTTTGAAAAGTGCTTCATTGTCAATTCCTACCGGCACGAAAATGTCGATGTATGGCTGCCAGTAGCCACTCTCTTGTGAGTACAACACAGTAGACACCACTGTTTTGCTGCAAACTCTGGCGCTCAGCCATTGGGTCAACGGCGCCCCGATTGTTTGCGGCAGTCCTCAGCACCCTAGTCCAGGGGTGGGGAACTTGCGGCTTTCTGGGGCATTAAGTGCGGACTTCATTTTTCTTGAAGTATTATATAATAATTAACTTTTTACAAAATAACCTATATTTTGCAGTATATCTAATAAAATTTTCTCGAATGCGGCCTTATTAGATTACAGCTAACTTAATGCGGCCTTCTAACATAAAAAGGTTCCTCACCCCTGCACTAGTCATACGGCAGCTATTATCGAGACCCAGTCATAGAGCATGAACGGTACCTTCAGTTTTACACCAGCGACAACTCCTACGAAGAGTCACTGAATGGGCTATCCTGTGACCAAGACCTGTGTCTCGACTTGTAACTTTACGAAGACAGCAATATAAATAACTACAACAACTTACAAGCTTTTCAAAATAAGATAGCAAGGTTTATCTTGGACATGCGTGTAAGGGAACATGCATGTCAAGAAGTGCTACACAAGTTTGAGATTATAAAAGCGTTTAGAATCAAAGTTAACCATGGCTCTAAAGCAAATTTTAAGAACATTGTAAAATTCACCGCATTTAGACATAGTTTTTATCCAGCAATAAAAGAATGAAATAAATTAACTAACCAAGCAGCTCGTAAGTAAAGTTAGGGATTAGCAAGTGAAGCCTCATGCACTGGTCAACATTACCAACTTACAATGTGTGCCCCAGACTTTATATGTAGTACGTAGGTACTCATAACAGTACTAGTAAATTGTCAACTTTATAACATTCTTTCACAGAGGTAAACATCATAATGCACACGTAAACACACGTGAATTATTTTTGTAGAAATATAGAGGTAAACTTATTTAGTTCAAAAAATATTATTTCTCTATTTAAAAAAAATGTATACAATATAGATTTTTAGAACTTCACATTATTAAAGAAACTAATTTATTGAACATGCCTCTGTTTCCTGCACAGTAAAAACATGAAAACAACGTACCTCCTCCCCCCTACAAAAAATAAGTGAATGAGATCAAATTTATGAACCAGCGGGTAGTGTTACTGTGACGCACTGACGTCAACATTTACTTGTGGTCAGCGTTACTAACACTTGGGTTGCGACTCACGACAGTCGACTAACACCCAGGTACCTACTTACCGCTAGATGAGCAAGGGCAACAGGTGCGAGGAAACATGCCCAATGTTTGCACCCGTACTTGGAATCGAACCACGGACCTTCTGTATGAGAACTGAAAGCGTTACCAACTGATCCATGGGACTTTTAATGTCAGCTTAATAATTGTGGATAATGCACAAAGGCTTTGCAGTTATGAAAAGATTATCGATTTGGATGTATGCAGTAGTGGTCAAATTTAAGCACGAACGACTAGTGTGTACTAAAATCTTAGTATATGACTGACCTAAACAACAAATAAACAAACACTTCATGTGCTGTCCAGGGCTCCCCACCCTGACCATCCATTCCCCGCCGCGCCTCTGTCTTAACCCCCTCCCCACTCCCCATGCCCAGCCGCGCCCTACCCTTTCTTGGATCCAGATCCTATTTTGTTCCTGACCCCGTGCAGAGTTTGTGTGAATTTGACATGTCATATCTAGGTGTGTTGTCTGTCCTTGTCTGTGATTCGCCTCACTCCCGTTCATGGCTTTCCGACCACTATTCACCTTTTTTTTTTTACCTTCCATAATCTTACCCCCACTCATAACATCCTCTTTCCCTATAGCATTCCCCTCCACAGTTCCTGTCTGTGCTTAAGGGAGATCGAGCTTTCACTGATGACAACAGAGACATGATCGAAATACTGAAGATAACATGACTCTTGAATGAGACAAAAAACTGCCAACATCTTCAAAATTTAAGAGATAACCACGTTTGATTTTGAAGAAGCCATTGATCGCCAACCTATACTCTCCGACCCTGACTCAAGGAACTCTTCATTCATCAAGAATTAAAAGACAACTATCACATCCTATCGTGTCTGGACACAAACGTCATCCCACTGTCATTAACAACCACTGATATAGACCCACTCCTCAAAGGTCGCAGTAAAGCCGTCATAGAAACATAACGTTATTCATGCACCAGCATCACTACGACCGATGCACCAGCATCGGTACCACAGCGTTGTTGATGCACCAGCATCGGTACCACAGCGTTGTTGATGCACCAGCATCACTACCACAGCGTTGTTGATGCACCATCATCACTACCACAGCGTTGTTGATGCACCAGCATCACTACCACAGCGTTGTTGATGCACCAGCATCACTACCACAGCGTTGTTGATGCACCAGCATCACTACCACAGCGTCATTGATGCCGCAGCATAATCTGGGCCAGTTATTGGTTTGGCAGACGCCTTACACTAATAAAGGCCATTACCGCTAATGTGGGCAACTTGCCTAATTATCACCAGCGCCAGACGTGTAGCGCCCCACCCAAACTTTTTCCATATTCACGAACATAGTTAATATAGTTGTGGAGCAGTGTCTTGCTGCGCTACAATACTCAGCACTAGTACCTCTCTTGTTAATATATATCTCATGATTCTTGGAGTTATCTCCCTCCCCACCCCGCGGACCGGTCCTAGACCAAGATTTCTAAATGGGAAGCAAAACACCAAATGGAAATGAAGATAAAGGTATACTGAATGTGAATGTATATTTGTAAGATTTACTTGTCTTGTGTGTTCCTTCCGCTGAAGAACATAAGAATGTAGGAACACTGCAGCAGGCCTACTGGTCCATGCAAGTCAAGTCCTTCTCAAAACCAAGGAACGACCCTCCCCTTCCTCGGATAAAATTTGGTTACCTCTCATTCCTAGGCGCTGTATGATCCCTACTACTATTTGAAATAGACCACAAAATTTTGACTATCGGTACCATCTGGGGATGACGTGCTCTTATTGATTTTCTATTAACCTCATGTCTCTAATTTCAGAAAATGTATGATAATTTTGTGATCTTTGCCTTGTCTGTCTTATATCCTCGCTACAAGAAGTTTGGGATTATTATTGGAGTGTGTAGAATTGCTTATTTTTTTTAAATTGTGTGTTTTCAGTACAATAACTTAGATATTCTGTTCAGAACGGCTGAGGCGTCCTAGAAAAAAAAGATATATTTCCGGTATGGTTGGCTTAGTTGCAAAATTACCAATTTGTTAACGTTGCTAAGAACCTTGGAAGTGTTGGATTCTGTACCATAACTGGGATTTTATCATCTGGTCGACTTCAGACTTTTAACTCGAGTGTATTTTCCGAAAAGGAAGCTTGACATAAGTTTTGTGTTGTGTAAGTTTTAATTTGTCAGTAAATTAAACGAATTGGTTTTCATGCAGTAACTAAAGAATGCCTCTTCTGATAGCTTACAAACTTCAATCGTTAGTGTACCGTATTTTGATATTAAGATATTTAACTCTTACAAATTTATGCCTCACTCTCCACTATTCCTTTAGATTATATTGAGATGAAAGGGGCTGGGCTTGTGGGATATGGGGATTCCTTTCACGGGTTGAGCAGTGACCGAAATACTTGTAATTTTTATACTCACTGGGAAGCACTAAACCCTTAACAGTCATACAGCGCCTGGAGAAGGAGACTTTATCACGTTTGATCTAAGAATGAAGAATGTTTCGCCATCATCAAGAAGAGTGAGTCGGTGGCTTGGTGCTATGATGAAGATAAATGGTATAAAATATTGACAAGATGGAAAAATACACAAATGCTCTATAATGTAATCCTTTATTGACTACGTTTGGCCCACGGTGGGCGAAACGTTGTCAATAAAGGATCACATTATACTGTATTTGTCTGTTTTTCCTTAGTGCTATGGTACAAGGTCTCTGCTCTGACGGCATAGTGTATTGTGTCACCACCCTCTGTTGATCTGGTACTGCTATGGTAATTATTGTTGGCTGGTTGTACTGGTATGGTGATTGTTATTAGCTGGTGGTACTGTTATAGTGATTATTGTTGGCTGGTTGTACTGTACTGGTATGGTGATTGTTATTAGCTGGTGGTACTGTTATATTTATTGTTGGCTGCTAGAGAATGTTCAATATTAATGTTGATACTGTGTGGTATAAATAGCTATATTGTGGCAATTGGCACAAGTTAGAAACTTACATGTTCCTGCTCCCAAGTTGCTGTTATAAGTTATGCTTTACCATAGAGTTCATGGGACACAACTTTAACTAATAATTTTCCAGAATAAGTTGTGCTAATTTATTAACTATAATTATTTGGAGTAATAGTTCTTATATATAAGCTTTGTCATTTGCAGGTACGTGTGGTACAGTTTATTGAAGCGTGTGCAGGAGGCCTTAGTGTAAGTGTACGTAGAGACCATTATCATACCATTTGGATGCTGTGTGTGTGTGTGTGTGTGTGTGTGTGTGTGTGTGTGTGTGTGTACTCACCTAATTATGGTTGCAGGGGTCGATCCACAGCTCCTGGTCCCGCCTCTTTTCTAGTCGCTACTAGGTCCATTCTCTCCCTGCTCCAGAGTCATATCGTACCTCATCTTAAAGCTGTGTATGGATCCTGCCTCCACTACACTCTCCAGGTTGTTCCACCTCCTGGAAACTATAACGCTGAAGAAATACTTTCTAACATTCATATGACTTATCTGAGTTGTGTGTGGGTGTATGTTACTATTTTGTCATAGGCACTTATCGATTAGACACTTGGCCTGTTTTTTTTTTTTTTGTGTGTGTGTGTGTAGAACGCCTTGGTATAAGTGTAAGTAAAGTGTATTACCATAACACGTGCTTACCAGCTTGTTAGGTTCAGGTTTATTCACGGGTTGTAGAATGTTATGTGTATTCAACACAATAAGTTAACTTAAGTATAAAAAGCCCGAGACTTTTTCAATGTGTTTGTGAGAACTTTTGATAAGTTCCTCGAACTTGTGGTGGTATGTTAGACTCGTGTGCTGGTAGCATAACGATCTGACTTCTCAGACCATGAACCAGGAGGCCTGTTCTGTGACCAGGTCGTGGTGGGATGATGCCTCCAGTATTAGAAATATGTAAACAACAGATAAACGTATTTTTGTTTGCGGGAATCGAGCCTAAGTTCCTTGAGCCCGTGTGTGCTGTGCGTGTGAGCAGCGGGGGTGTGATAGAGGATGCTGTGGTTCCCAGGCAACTTGCCTCCAATTAGTGAGAGAAGGCATTGCACGTAACTGGGATTCTACGCTACTCATTGGTCTTACTCTACCTTTCTTAAGGTTAGGGGAAAGGGTGAATGTTAGTGTTTAGAAAAATGTATAATATAGGATAAAGTGTAATATGAAAGCTGTAATTAATGTAATTATGCAGAATAGTTAAATTTAATTTTATTAAAAAACATGCAAAAAAAAAAGTCACCGGAAATGGCAGAAAGAAATAGTTTAATAGGAAGGAAATTGTGTTGAGATTACAAGTGGAATGTGCGAGGATAAAAGAAAGAAGAGTCTAGGGAACAAGGGGCGGAGAAAATGATTACATGCAAAAGAGAAAGGAGGTAAGAGCGGAAAGAGGGCCCCAGTGTGGTGTGGAGGGATATTAAGGAGAGAGGAGGCTATTGGTGAGTGTGTGTGCGTGAGGGGGCAGACGAGGTGCCCGTGGACAAGACGAGGTGGTGACCGCGGGGGGCCGCACCTCACAGTCCTCCTCTCAATGTTTACACCTCCATCACCCACCAACAATCACCCGGGTCCGCTTTGTGCTCTCCCCGGTATTGTGAGGGGACAATACCCCGGGAAGCAACATTGTTAGCCCCCGGGAAGCATCTTCATCACCAGCTCCTCCTCCTCCAACGGGGATTGCCTGGCCTCTGAGTGGCCATGCTGCGTGCTCACGTCACAAAGCAACGCTGGTATCGCACCAGCGGCGGCCCAGCATAATGCTCTTCTCCCCGCCACCATTTGCAATGATTACGACTGTGCCTCACCTCCGGTAATGGAAAATGATGAGGTGGTGAAGATGGAGGCGGCGAGCGAGCAGAGGCGCTGATGAGGATGTTGCGCCTCTGCCTGTGGGGAAGCTGCGCATACTTCTTCATATATCTCAACCCGATTAAGTGAACACGCCAGGCAGACCAAATCAACACCAGGCTAGACATCTGGGGCTGGGCAGCGGGGGCGATGATTCAGGAGCCATCTACTGCCAAATTACACCTAAAATACAGTAAACAACCACAGGACTTCAAAGTAGTTAGATGAATCAGCCTCGAACCAAACTAATTAACCACTTATTTGAACTAGCAGCCACCCAGTACAGGTGTCCAAGGCTGTGATTTTGAATGTCTTAGTATAAATTATCTTTGAGCAAGATCTTGCAACTGCTCGACCTTGCGGAATCATTGAAAAAATAAAGATGCTTATTTGTATATACACTTTTTTTTAAACTCTTTTGACAGTTGTGACCAAGGAAAGGTAACTCATAAAATGATAGTATAACAAGTAGGGAGGTGGATATTGAACTACCAGACTTACCATAATGATGACAGTAGTAAACAAAACACAATTCAGCCTACTTCTTTAAGGCACTTTTCGGGCATCTTTACTCTCTTATGGTCTTAACAGACAGCCAGAACAAACCAGAGCTTCATGACATCTTTTGCAGACGATACCAGTCAGCATGAGTTACCTCTTAGAGAACAGTTGAAAACTTCCACTGGATATCAGAAAGGCCTTTTATTGGGCAACTTGTTCAACGATGACAAATTCAAACTGCCGGGATACGGAAAAATCGAACTTAAAATAGGTACAGGATAAAAGCCGCTGTCAGATCTTTTCTTAAAATAGTGGAACAGATAAAAGGTCCCGGAATAATAATGTCAGACGACTTGTCATTTAGAAAACACAAAGCAGACGTAGCCTCGGCCATGAAAATGAGTCGGTGAATAATGAGAAAATTTATAACTGTTTATACCAAGCTAATGATACTTCCAATGTGCTCGGCAGACGGTGCCAAATTCCCAAATGAAAAACAGATGAAAAGAGATTATACAATAAGTGAACGGATCAATATTTTTAGCACCCTTCATATACTGTATATGATGACTACATTTGAAGAAATGGAAAATGTGTGTAGGTCGTATACCGCCCGCATTGCAGTAGTAAAAAATCTAAAGTATTGAGAACACCTCAGAGCACTTGGATTATTCTTTCTTTTTGATAATATGTAAATGGAAGTTACTTGAGGACTAGGTCCGTAACCTTCACACTACTGTAACAACTTAATCTAGTGAAAGATACGGAAGAAATTGTAGAATAAACTCAGTGAAAAGTTGAGGGTGGGACGACAGAAAGTAAGAGAATACTGTGTTAAAATAGTGGGCCAGACTCTTCAATTTACTACCAGCATATATTGCCGGAACGAAGATAGAAGAAATTTTGAAGAGGAGAAACTGGAACACTATCTTTTGCAAATTCCTGAACAGTCAGGTTGTAATGTTTGTGCGGTTCTGCCGGCCGCTAGTACAAACAGCCTGGTTGGCCAGACAGTCAGCAAGGAAACTTGGACTAAGACCGGGCTGCGAAGGAAAAAAAACTCGAAACCGGTCACAGGTATATACCCTACCTTTCCTCGGATCATGCATAATTACCTTGCTTTCTGAAATGCTACTTGTGCTGTAGCTGTGACCGATTTTGAGAGCTTTTCTGTCCTACTAACCTGGTCTTTGGTCAAGTTTCCTCGTGAAAGAACCTTCACAGTTAATTGTACAAGAATGGTACACAATACCGACAAGATGAAAGTTAGACACATGTACAACAACTGGATATCTTTATTGTAGACGTTTCGCCAGCAGTGGCTTTATCAATACAAATTCAGGGACATAATTGGAAGACAGTAGAACTATATACAAAAGATGAGGTAATCAGTCCCTCAGCCTTGGAGTTGGTTAAGACCACAGTCGGTGCTCTTCAACTCCAAGGCTGCACGACTGTTCAGTATCCATTTTTCATGCATAAGACAGGACAACCAACACGCCCCTGGCCTGTTGGTTGTCCTGTCTTGTGCATGTTATCCAGTTTCTGATCAGCCGGGCTACAGTGCACACACACACACACACACACACACACACACACACACACACACACACACACACACACACACACACACACACACACACACACAAACACACACACACACACACACACAAATATATATATATATATATATATATATATATATATATATATATATATATATATATATATATATATATAATAGGTATGTATGTATTGCGTGCGTGCGTGTGTGTATTTATATATTATAAAGCATGCAGGAGAAAGTCTTGTGAAGTATTTGTATATGCATTTGGATTATTCATCTGGAAACTAAGGGTTTATTTACTAACTTTTCTTACTTAGGTCAGAACCGACTTTAACGGCCAGAAATGTGTTATGAGAAAGCTTAACCATATGGACGCTGAGTGTAAAGCTATTTAACAGCTAACGTCTTCATCTGTACTAGAACGGATTATTGAAGCTAGGAGTTGGTGAGCTGAGCATGAGTTGAATGAATGCACTACTCAGACTCGACGTTCAACCTCTACACAGTATTATTTCCTCACTGGTTTAATGTCCGCACCTTGGGTCAAAGCAGTGATTCAGCGTCAGGTGATTTGGATTTATCATAGAAGAATCACACGTTCTTTTAAAATTATGTGCTCGTTGTTATCAGGTATTCGCTTATCACAGTCTGCTATCTTTAATAGGAATATTCATATTGCTCTGACGAGATAGAACTTAGGATCGTCTGGTCCATTTAAAAGCTGAATCGGTTTGCGGAGAAGAATAAAGAATCAGGAAGACGGTAATTATGTGTCAGGAAACTCGATATTAAGAAATGCTTGTCAAGGAGAGATGGCTTACTAGTAGAAAGTCTAGTCTTACAGTAGTAATTATGTACAGTGTATGCAGTTCTGATGTTTAAACGGTATATGTAATTGTCAACCTGGTTAAGAGTCTCCTCCATTGGCAATGTAAGCTGTTGGTAAGACAATTATCAGTTAACATCTGTTAATTGTTCAGGGATCATAGCCCCCTCGACCCCGCTCGCAGACATGAAGGTGGAGCACTCTTGAGACAAAGAAAATGACCCGGAAACCTCTTAGGGCTGAACGTTGAACAAACTTTTGTTTCACACTCATGTGACAGCAGTAGTATTTCCCTGGATGGTTGTCTACCACTCTCCCACTTTTGATGTACTAGTGTGTATGACTTAACTAAGTATTCATCCTAGTTTCATTCCAGTCTCTAGAATTTCACACAGTTACACCTAGGAAAATTCATAATGAATTGATAATATATGATTACTTTTGACTTGGTGTTAGATGATGAACCGGTTAGCAGCTGGACTTGAGTTCGGAAGGTGAAAAGTGCTTTTTGTAAATCGTGTGTAGATGTTGTGGCTTTTTTGGGTAACTGGATGGTTTTGTTGGTGCCCTTTTGAAAAAGACAGCAAGGAATTGAATGATGGTCAATGCATTTTTTGCGGGGTGGGAGAGAAGTCATTCTGTTTTTGTGAGAAACGGTCAGTTAAAATAGCAAATAATGTTGATAGTTTATTATGAGGAGAGGTAGTAACAGTTGTTGTAGCTCACCACTGTTAACGGGATATAACGCAGGTTTGCCGCAACATAAGACTCTGCGGTTTTGACTTAGTTAAGTATATACTGTTTGTTTACTGGTTACAGGCGTGGGTAGCGTGCTTCCTTCCCTTCTACAGCAGACAGGTGAAATGGGGTATTAATGTTGTCTGCCATCCTATTGACCGATGTTATGGGGGTTCATTGGGTTCCCACCCCCTCCTGCAAATGGAGATGGAATTTCTCGAGCCCCCTTACCCCTGCATACAGGTGAGGGATGTTACTGGGATACCCCACGCGGGCAGACAGGTGAGGGATGTTCCTGGGATACCCCACGCGGGCAGACAGGTGAGGGATGTTCCTGGGATACCCCACGCGGGCAGACAGGTGAGGGATGTTCCTGGGATACCCCACGCGGGCAGACAGGTGAGGGATGTTCCTGGGATACCCCACGCGGGCAGACAGGTGAGGGATGTTCCTGGGATACCCCACGCGGGCAGACAGGTGAGGGATGTTACTGGGATACCCCACGCGGGCAGACAGGTGAGGGATGTTCCTGGGATACCCCACGCGGGCAGACAGGTGAGGGATGTTCCTGGGATACCCCACGCGGGCAGACAGGTGAGGGATGTTCCTGGGATACCCCACGCGGGCAGACAGGTGAGGGATGTTACTGGGATACCCCACGCGGGCAGACAGGTGAGGGATGTTCCTGGGATACCCCACGCGGGCAGACAGGTGAGGGATGTTACTGGGATACCCCACGCGGGCAGACAGGTGAGGGATGTTACTGGAATACCCCACGCGGGCAGACAGGTGAGGGATGTTACTGGGATACCCCACGCGGGCAGACAGGTGAGGGATGTTACTGGGATACCCCACGCGGGCAGACAGGTGAGGGATGTTCCTGGGATACCCCACGCGGGCAGACAGGTGAGGGATGTTACTGGGATACCCCACGCGGGCAGACAGGTGAGGGATGTTCCTGGGATACCCCACGCGGGCAGACAGGTGAGGGATGTTACTGGGATACCCCACGCGGGCAGACAGGTGAGGGATGTTCCTGGGATACCCCACGCGGGCAGACAGGTGAGGGATGTTACTGGGATACCCCACGCGGGCAGACAGGTGAGGGATGTTCCTGGGATACCCCACGCGGGCAGACAGGTGAGGGATGTTACTGGGATACCCCACGCGGGCAGACAGGTGAGGGATGTTCCTGGGATACCCCACGCGGGCAGACAGGTGAGGGATGTTCCTGGGATACCCCACGCGGGCAGACAGGTGAGGGATGTTACTGGGATACCCCACGCGGGCAGACAGGTGAGGGATGTTCCTGGGATACCCCACGCGGGCAGACAGGTGAGGGATGTTCCTGGGATACCCCACGCGGGCAGACAGGTGAGGGATGTTCCTGGGATACCCCACGCGGGCAGACAGGTGAGGTGGGGTTCCGGGCTCCCCCATCCCCTCACTTCTTCACTACTGATAAACTCATCATTTATAGCTCGGTTGTTTACGTTGTACTAGAACTTACCGCACTTGGACGTGCTTACCGTGTGGATTAGTTATCATTTCGATAAATAAATGGCACCCATCTTACAAGAGTTATATGACACCTACGGGCTTGCCGCTTTTCCTGTTTAAAATAAACCACTTGTAACCGACATCAATCTGTATGGCTGATGCTTCGTATGAAATGGATGAACCTTTTTTTTTTTTGCTGGGGGGGGGGGGATTATAGGCTGTGTAGGTGCAAATTGTGTTGAATTCTCCGTAATAACTGAAGAATGGCTTTTCTGGTCGGCTTTAAACTTTCATTACTGAAGAGTTTTCCTCACTTGATTTTAGGTTGTGCAAGTTTTAATGTGCTATTTTTATTTTTTTTTTTTTGTGTGTGAAACTGAAGAATGTTTCTTCTGGTCAGAAATTAGTCAGTGTTTGACTGTATTGGGTTATTATCCTAGGTTAAATATTCATAATGTACTTTTTTGTACCTGTCTGTGTGCTTTACACATCGTTGTAAAAATATGTACACAAAGCATATATTAAATTTAATTACTTAAACACTGGTCATTAATACCTAGAGAAAGGTTGAATTAATTTTGTCCTGTGTAGGGCCCAGGTTTTTTTTTCTAACGTTAGAAAGTTCGAAAATTGAAATATTGCTTTTCATGAGATAATTTGTGTGTGACACATCCTATTACGTCCAGTTTTTTAACGCTGGTAACTTGGTATTGTAACTTCTGAGTGGCAGAAAGTTTAATGCTTTGCGATATTGTAGAATGTTGTCTCTCTGGCGTTCTTGGAAGGTTTGAATTAGATATGGGCTGTGTATCTCCTAATTTGCCATTTTTCTTGAGATTTAGATATTAGTTTCCATAGGGTGACTCGTGAATGCTCTTCTGATTTCCATAAAGTCTTCAGTGCTAATATTCAACTACATTACAAACTTATTCTGTCACACTCTGCACTATTCCAGTTACGTTCATTGAGTTACAGGGAACTGGGTTAGGCGATATGGGGATACCTTTCTCGGCTCTCACAGCGACCGAAATACAGGTAATTATAACAGTTAACGAGGTAGGAGTCGTATAGGAGGGTCGTCCCATAGAGTGATAAGAACATGTAGAAGACCCAGGTAAAATATCAGCTGAACATAATAAAACAAATGCTACGAAGGCCAGGAAAATGACCAGGTGGAAAATGAGAACTTTCAAAGCACGATAAATAATGCCAATAGTAACACTGTTTTCCAATCACTTGTGCTCTCTTACTTGCAGTGTTCTTCATTCTTGACAGAGTCGTTGAGAGAGGGTGAGATAGCACAGCTAGAAAAATAAGGCAGGCGAATCGCAAAACTGAAGAATGTACAGAAAATCTTATCGCCTATAATAAAATCAATCAACCACCTAAATTATCGGGAATATCTGAAGTCCCTTGAACTGTACTTCTTGCAACGTAGGCGAGAAAGATGCATTATAATTAGCACCCGGAAAATTCTGGACTGATTGGTCTCAAATCTGCATACCGAAATTACTCTCTACGCTAACAAGAGGCTTGGTAGACGTGCAAAATGCCTACAGTGAAAAGATAAAGATACTAAATAAGATACTAAGCCTATTCAACACCCTTCATAGGAAAGTTGAATTACCAACAGACTCCTTATGTCTTCAAGAAGGAACCTGTTAAGTTTTTCTAGTTCCTTATTAGTCGAGTTGTGTTGCTTACGTTCGCGTGCGTGCGGCCAGCACCAACTGCCTGTCTGGTCATCTGATTATGCCATCAACTAGGAGGCCTGGTCTGAGACCAGACTATGGGAGCCGCTGGAATAATGTAAAGGTAGGTAGGTAGATAGGTAGGTACTTGTCAATTCCTTGCCTGCCTACTTCATCGTAGGCAAGTCTCCTCTCTCTCTCCCAGGATTTTGTTCCTGAGTTCACTCAACTCACTTGTGTTTTTTAGCAAGAAGAGGGCGCGTAGCGTGAGCATTAAGTTTGTTGTGGTAAATCTTGGAATAATTTGTGAGGACTGACTGGCCACAAGTGTGAGCTGCGGAAAGCTGCTTACCCCTCTTCTCTCCGATCCCCCTCCCCATTTCCCCCGATCCCCCTCCTCTCCGCTTCCTCTTCTCCCTGATCCCCCACCCGTTCCCACGTCCATGATTCCCCTTCCTCTTCCCTTACTCCTCGATCCCCCTTTCTCTTCTCCTACTCCCGAATCCCCCTTTCTCTTCCCCTACTCCCCAATCCCCCTTTCTCTTCCCCTACTCCCCAATCCCCCTTTCTCTTCCCCTACTCCCCGATCCCCCATTTCTTTCCTTCCTCATCCCCTCCCCCCAACTTTGAGGACCTAGTCCCAAATCTGCACACTACCTTAACTATATACTGGACTGAGAGATATGGGATCAAGTGTGAAATGAAACTGGTGAAAGGCAAGAGTGCCGTGGGCATAATAAGAGAACATTATATCAACGTATGTGGACCCGGACTTCTTAATATCTTGCCAGAAGATATCTAAAGCACTGCTGGAACAAATACCGGCACTGCTTCGCCAAATGCCGGATCAACTAGGTTGTGACGGATATATGGGCCAGTCGTCCGCCAACAGCAACAGCCTGGTTCGCCAGAAGAGCACTATACAAACCTGGTCCAAGGGCGGAGTGCGAGAATAGAGAACTCTCGAAACACATTAAAGGCCGCCAGATCAACCAGGCTGTGATGGATATGTGGGGCAGCGAGCCTCCAGCAGCAACAGCCTGGTTGACCAGGCAAACATCAGACGAGCCTGGCCCATGACCGGGCTTCGAGAGTATTGAAACTCTCGGAACTCTTCAAAGGTACTTCAAAGGTAAGGTATATTAAAGATATAACCTACAACCTGTGTTCAGAGTTCGTCATTATCAAACACTATAAAGGACTCAAACCGCCGAGATGTCTCTTAATAGAAGTCTACTGCCCATTTAAGGGACAAGTGTAATTAGAATAGGAAGTGTTAGTGTGGTGCCGCGAGCCTCTGGTGTGATAATTTTGCTCCTTGATGCAGGAGGGCGGAGGAGCCAAGGTGGCAAGGCGCCACACTCAGGGTTACCACCAATGCCAAGTGTCAACAAATCGAAACTAGTTGTTGGATCGATGGAGCGACCGTGGATGATTACGGCGAGGGCGAGGTGTAGGGTGCAAGGGTTGTGTTTGTGTTAGTCAGAGATCAGTGTCTATCGTATGCACACACACACACGCAAACTCACACGCGCAAACTCACGCGCACTCATGCATGGACGGATGAGACGATGCCACGAGGTAAGTGGCACCTAGGAAGATAACCTAAAAGAAATGAACCTTGAAATACTAGATGAGAAGAGAGCCAGTGTAGAGGTCTTCAAGAGGAACCTGGACAAGTACCGCCACCAAGTGACAGATCAGCCAGGCTGTGATGGACATGTGAACCAGCGAGCCGCCAGCAGCAACAGCCTTGCTGACCAGGCAAAAATGAGTCACACCCTTCCTTGTATGTCATCATGTCTTACACTTTAAAAAAAAAATGCATGTGTAGAGAACCTAAGAAATACCCAACATGAAGGGATTTTTAGTAAATTTAAATAATCAGAAAATTAACTCGCACAAATTTAACAAACAGCTTGACAGATCCTTCAAAAACAGTTCCTGATCAGCCTGGTTGTGGTGCATACGTTGGAGTACGGGCGGCGGGCACTAACAGCTTGATCGATCATAGCAACCATGCCGCGGGAACGGTAACCTCTGGAAGCTACTCCAGGGAAACTCTTGATGAACAGTCCGATAAGTTCTCCAAATCAGTGCCTGACCAGCCGGCTGTGGTATGTACCGCGTGCAGCCAGCAGTAATAGCCTGATTAATCAGGCACTGATGCACCAGGAGGCCTAGGCTGGGACCGGGCCGCGGGGGTGTTGAGCCTCGGAAGCGTCCTTCATGTATATGACAGGTATATATACCTTTCCCTCTTTGATATAGCACTTGACACTCTTCAGTGTCTTAAAAGAAGAAGGCGGCACAATACCGTGACTGAAACAGTACACAAATAACCCGTACACACAGGTTCAAGTAGGAATGAAACGCTGTTATAAGTTTCTCCTGCGTGCATGTTATTTGTGTATTGTAACCTTCAGTGTCTTACTGGACTGCTGGTTCATACCCACCTCATACCTCGCCCCCCACGTGTGTCTACCCCCTTACATTCTTCTGCCTGGGAGTCATGACTTGCAACATCTAATGTAAATAACCAGTTGTGTAAATAATTTAGTATCCTCCCAATTACTACACGAAGATGTTTATTTTTTTATTTTGTTTAGACTTTGTAGCGACGTTGCATTGTTCCCCTCAAGCATATTAGACCAAATATAGGCAGCGTTGAAGGATTGTGTTGGGTGTGAGGCCGGGGGAGGTATAGTGTGCGAGTGTTGACGAGTGGCTTGCGTCAGTGTGTTGCTTTGTTGAGGGTAATGACTCACGGGACGGCCTGCGCCGCCCCGCAGCATCTCATCCAATTATCTCCTCGCTTCCCACTTTTACTACCAGCCCTCCTACCATCCCCTTCCCTAACAACCCCACCCCTCCCATCCACTCCTACCAGCTACCACTGATCCTCCCTCACTGCTTCCCTCCCTCCCTATCTCACTCTTTCCCTCCCTCCATATTCCCCTCTCCCCCTTTTACCCCTTCCCAAATCTTCCACTTATTCTTTCCCTGCATTTCATCTTATTTTATTAATGTGTGTTAATGATTCGACTTGCTGCTATTTTTGCTGAATTGATGTTTATAACAGTGCATTGATATTTCTTCTTAGTAAATTTTTTACCCGTACCTGAGTCCAGGAAAACGTCCTACTCGGATATATGAAAGGGAAGTTAAAGTTCATTTGAGGAAGCAGTTCCTTCTGACGCTGTAGCCGTCGACAGTGGAGCAGCTACGTTGTTCAATTTCCATTTGTTCCGCACCATTTCGCCCCGACCGGCTTGTTTACCGGCCGGATAGCGTGGCAACTTTGCGCGCCAACTCCAACAACGCGTCCGTTTCCTTGCTTGCGTGATACACTAGTTGCGGAAACTCGAAATTGACATGCAGATACATTGTGAGTAACAGAAATGGTTCTGCTCCTGGGTAATATTGTTTATTGACATAGCCAGTTTATTCACATACAGAATATTCTGATTGGGTTTATTAAAAATATGTTGTGTGTATATTAGCCAATATTAGTGCCAAGTTGAGGCCAGTTGAATGCGAATGATGTTATGAACGGTCCCCAGCCAGTAGCATTATCGAGGACTTGCGGGCTTGGCGGGAAATACGAACGTGGATTGCTAGGGATTTGGGGGATGGTGCTCGAGAGAGATTTAACTGTTTGATCGGGATTTCACTCGCGGATTCCCATATTTAAGGGGGATTTTGAAATGGAGGGAAATAGGTGCCTGCCTCGGAATTTTTTTTTTGCCAGAATGTTTCATGACTTTTATTTGTTCTTTATTATTAAATGTTATTGTTGTTCATTACGTGGCGGTAGTACGTTGTTGGGTCTCTGTGTGAAGTTGAGGGTAGCAAACGTTGTAGCGTAGAAATGTGTGTGTGTGTGTTTGTGTTTTAATCTGTCGAATTTGTGTTTTCGGAGGTCGAGTCTCGGCTCCTGGCCCCTTCTCTTAGACTACTTTGATCAGCATTATTGATTGTTGGCGTCTTAGACGTTTTCAGATCTACTCTTGGTGTTTGTATATTAAGTTTGCCTCCACCACTACCTCATTCAAGTCATTCCACTTTTCAACCATCCTGAAACAAAATAAGTACTTCCTAACATCCCTGTGACTCATCTGTCTCAGCTTTCACATGTGTTCCTGTGTCCCTGGTCCTCTTAATCCATGTAGTCAATTCCTCTTAAAATTTTGTATGTCATGATCCAGTCTCTTCTCGAGTTTGAGCATGCATCATGCTCGAACTGAAGGGCAACTGAAGGGCAACTCATAAGAGTTGCCCTTCCTCCATTTAGAAATTTTAATAATTGTTATTTTACGTTAGGTTGAAACAAGTTTAGTTATATTAACGTAAATTAAATTTGCGTATAATTACCCAACAACAATCAAATTTATAAATAGTGGCTTACGTCTGCCACCGTATAGAATATCTTGAGAGTATGTTTGGGCACGGTGAACGTTATGTAATTATGAATTCCTCTAGCCCTCTTTCCTGAAGTCATCAGGTTCAGCTCTTTCACCTTTTCCCCATAGGGCATTTCTTTAAGTTCTGCGTCTAATTTGGTTGCAAATCTTTGAATCTTTTTAATATTTCACATGTGCTTGAGCAGGTAGGGGGCTCCACACTCCACGTTCTTAATGACTGGCTTAACATATGTTATGTATAATATTGTGAAAGATTGTTTATTTTCCTGGATGCTGTTCTGATGTTTGGCCAGTCTTGAAGTTATACTATTTGTGTGTGTCTCCCGGGATATGTTAGGTTTAATATTTACCCCAGGTTCTTTTTCTATATCTTTAGCTTTTCTCCTAGATTGTATTTTATATCTTGTCTTTCAACATCTTTATGACCTTGCGGTTGTTTGGACTGACCACATTTGCAGGTCTTCCTGGAACTTAAGTGTTTTCTCATTAGCCTTCTCACTAGTTTTACATCGCCAGCAAGCAGACACGCGATACACTCCATTCCCTTAGGTCCTTTACACGTATTAGGAACAGTAGCTGCCCTAGCACTTCCTGTCTCATGTTTTGTGTTATTACCACATCGGCTGTTTCCTACCAAGGTAGGGTGATCCAACGAAGAAAACAGACGTCATTCATTCAATAATTGTCCCACCAGAAGTGTGTGGATATCAGTCAAATGACCCTCCGACCCCAGCATTTCCACCTATTTGCATTTTACTTTATGATTATCATAAAAGCAAGCATTTAGAAAAAAATAAATAACATTCAGGATGTTTTTTTTTTTTTTTTTTTTTTTTTTTTTTTTTTTTTTTTTTTTTGTAAGATTAAGGTGGTGTACATGTTGCCCGGAGAGTCCTGTACCCACGGCTGGTCACAGTCTCCTCCCCTTCCTCTTCTCTCACCCTCCCTTATTCTCCCTCCCTCCCTCCCTCTCTCTTCCTAACCCTCTCCCTCACCCAACTGTATGACACATTCACGCTCTCGAAAATAGAAAATCCATGGGAAAAGAATGACAGTGGAAAATTGGATTTGAAATTCATTTGTTTTCAAGTGGATGGGCTTGGCGACGAAGCGGTGACGGTAAATCATTGGTAAATAATTTCCAGGGTGAGGCAAATGGTAGCCGTGGTGGCACATGTAGTTAATAGCCGAGGTTTTAGGAGGTGGGTGCTTGGCGTACCTTTAAAAGTGTGTGGTAAGATCAGGAAGCAGCAAACGCGTCTCCTCCAGTGCCTGTGATGTACTGATAGAGGTTGGGTGTTACTGACCGGGGGTGTACTAGGGTTTGTGTGAGTTGTGTACCAGTTGTGTGTTGGTAGTGTGTACGTCTTGAGGGCAGTTGTGTTTACAGGGGAGCGGGTCATAGCTAAAAGTCATCAGTTAGAAATTGGACGACAGGTATCTCCACCAAGTGCTGAATCAACCAGACTGTGATGGATATGTGGGCCAACGGGCTGCCAGCAACAACAGTCTGGTTGACCAGCCAAGCCTATCCCTCGGGCGGGATCCGGGAATAGGAAAATTCTCGAAACTCAGGCATAACTACCTGAACGTTGCATTACGCTTTCGGGGGCCACCGCCCCTGAGTCCCAGTCGTAAACCAGTCCTCCTGATTCATGACCTGATCAACTATGCAGTTAGTGTTAATCACACGTAATCCAAGGTATGCACCACAGCCCTGGCTCCGCCTCTTTAATTCTTATCGACCGGTTTTACTGATTCCTGGTCTTCAGGGCCCTATCATATCTGCTATAGAAATTGTCACAGGTATATCATGTCTTCGTCTAGGGTATTCCACTTATTACGCTGACAGCCTGAGACTGAAGAATAAGCTGATTAACGTCTCTGTGGCTGTACTGCGTCACAGTGCTTGTTGTCTGCGAGTTGGATAGTTTCGGGGATCCTGGCCAGGAATGGAGTATAAAGCAAACTCGAATCATTCAGTAGTGAGAGATACAGTAGGATATATAGCAGGAAGTGCAATATAAACCCAGTGAAAAGCAGGGACGCCATGGGCACAAACATTGTATCAACATCCGTGGCCCCTGACTATTCAACATCTTACCAGAAGATAATAGAAACACTGCTGGAACAAGAGTAGATTTATCTTCACCAGGTCACATAATTTGTGCTCACTGGAGCACAGGCAAGAGATATATATCATAATCTACATCTCGAGGGACTGGTCCCAAATCTGCACACAGAAACCACTCCTTACGAAAGAAAAAGACTGGGCAGACGGTGCAACACCCCCCCCCCATTAAAAAGTAGTGGCGTCATTAGAACACTCAGAGAAAACACAACAAATGTTCACGAAGATACCTTAGGTCAGTACCCGATCAACCGGATTGTGATTCGTACATTGGACTACGTTCGGCCAGCAATAACAGCCTGGTTGATCAGGCCCTGATCCACAGGGAGTCCTGGTCAAAGACTGGGCCGCGGGGGCGTTGACCCTCGGAACACCCTTCAGGTAGACTCCAGGTAGGCAGACTTCTTGACCCAGTCTCGGAGCAGACCACCACCTTGATGGACGACCCGGACAGTCAGACCTTACCCAGTATCCGGGCTCCACAGCCCGGATACTGGGTAAGGGTGTGCAGGAGCTGTAGTTCCCTCTTTAAGACAGTCAAGTTCCTTATTTTCCTTGTAGTTGAAAGGTGTTGAGAAACCTTGGATTCGTTATCTTTATTAAGTTATCCATTAGTGTACAGTACTTTATCTCCACTTTCCATTATATTCCACTCGAGTTAAGCGTTATTTGCCGATTTGGAACCAGTCTCTCCAGTATATACATTTCAGAGGTGTAAGGTATATCTTTCCTGCGCTTTAGGGATTATATAGAATTTGAGGACATTTAGAAGATATCAGTAATGTGTGTTCGAATAGATGCTCTCAGTACGAGGTTCCTGTTTGTTCTCAACGCTCTCATTTATCTTGCTTTAAATAAAGCTTTTACTGCGCAGTATTATTCCAGTACAGAGAGAAGTGCCTTGAAGATTATCATCACTGACTTGGCCATTTTTCCTTTAACTTCATTGTTACCCAGAATAAAATTTTCCTTACGATTGTGATAATGAGAGATGTGCTTGCCTGAGACTGTTATAACAAGAGCTGTGTAGGCAAACATCTCCAGGTTAAAATTGTCCAGATCAGATTCATACATAGAACACGTCTAAGAAAAGTTGGTAAAATAAAAGTATGGTAATATTCTCTTCTCTTTTCTACTATAAAACATTATTGTGCAATCGAGAGCATATTCAAACAGCTTCAGGGAGAAATCCAAATATTTTTCATCGAAGTCTGTTTTTATCCTTTTCTGCGAGGCTTTGGGTTCCCACAATTTGAAATAGAAGTAGTGTAGTAGACCTTAACTTTTAAACATCCTTCATTCGCATATACGAGGAATTATGAAAAGTCCTCTGACTATCTTTGGGAGGGCATTTGACAAGTTCATCAAGTTAAGTTTTTGTAGTGCCTATGTTGGACTTTACTTTGGAGTTTACCTGGAGAGGGTTTACTCCAGGTAATAAACGTGTCGAAGTCACGAGAAATATTCCCTGACGAAAATGCTCCACGTACAACCACCCTCCACAATGCACAAAATTTTACCAAGAAGACGTATGTTTTATCTTAAAGATCTCTTATCTGATGCAGGTTCATTGGAGCTTTGGCCACATTATGGAATGAAGCTTTCCGCTGTTATTATTAACCATCTCGTAAAAGCTTTGGTACATTACCTCTTATGTTGCAGATGTTGATGGGAAGTTCCGTTTTGTCAGTTTAACAGCGTAAGTGTACATTTACGCAGGAGCTATATGACTGGAACCCAGCAGACACTGTTACACCCTCTCCTCTCCATCACAACTCTGCACTCATAACGCCACTCCACATCCCTCGCCTATACCAGGGTAAAAAAAAAAAAAACTGTGCAGACCCGGGCGTAGTGTTAAACCTGTGGTGATCCCAGCGAGGCTGGCTGAATCCCCGGCGTGATGCCTGCTGATGACGGATATGCCAGCGTGAGCCACCACCTCCATCACACACACCAGCATCACCCAGGAACTTGCTACTGGTGTTACTAGTGAATCACCACCTCCATCATACACCATCACCCAGGAACCTACTGCTGGTGTTACTAGTGAGTCACCACCTCCATCACACACACCAGCACCACCCCGGAACCTGCTACTCGTGTTGCTACCCTCGTACTCAGTTGTTTGCATGGTTCGATTTATAGCTCCAGATCCCTTCTTTTTGACTCTTGTCGACCGGTTTTAATGATTCCTGATATGTAAATCCCGATTATATATACTCTTGATACTCGTCAGCGTCACCCAGGTGACTGTATAGATCATGAAGAACCTAAAGGTAACACTCACATTTGAGGTCCTCAGTGGTCGCTGTGCAATCACTGAAATTTAGGTTTTAATGCATTTTTACTGTTGTGTTCATATACTTTATGGGTTGAAGACTGAGTTACCTGTAGACAACTCGGGGATTGATTACTGTCCTCTCGGCATGGTTCCAGACCAGGCCTCCTGGTTGATGGTCTGTTCAACGGAGCAGTCCAGTGTTGGGACTACCGCCCAACTCATCAGGAAATGAGATGAGGAATTTAACAAATATCTTATTGAAGACTGCTGTTGGTAATTCCACTTACGTATGAAGGGAGGATGTTGAAAGTCATGATCTCTTTACACTTACCGAGTTATCTCTTAATATACTCTTTGCATTCCTGCCTTTCATTGGGAGTATTTTGCAGAGTCAGCAGAGCTTCATGCTTTCGTAGAGAGAGATTTTTGATGTGCAGGCTTATTACGAAACCCTTCAGAATATTCAGAGTGTAAATTATGATGTATCTCACCTGCGTTCCGAAGAGTACAGTAATGAGGGACTTGAAGCGTTCCTAATAATTTTAATACTTGACTGAACTTGTACTGACAGTGAAGATTCACTCTATATATTATCCAGATCTTCAATTTCGCCTGCCATTCTGTAAAATATTCTGTTAGTGTAGAGTTATATTGCAGTTAAGAGAGAACAAGTTAGTTTAGGAGCATCATTGTTAGCTTGGCATCTTTGTTTACAAGGTTCTAGTTATAGTCCTTATCATTTTCCATACGGTTGTGATTAATAATAACTGTTGTGATCCTTGAATATGCTATCTTACGTTATTACTTCGAAGTCCCTAGTATTAATCATCTGCTTAATAAGTGGTTTGAGTTTTTGCACTCCGTATAAGATTTATTTAAAAACAAATTCTATAGCAGACTAACTAAAAATTTGTCCTCATTAAATATCATACTGGAAGATCTGGAGTATGTGAGCTTCGAGAATTGTAAGTACTGTGCCTTAAACAGAACTTTCGCTGTGGCAACCTCTGATTTTACTTAGTTCACTATTACTTAAGAGATTTTGTATGTTAGAAAGTTAAATATCTAGCCTCCCACTTTTCTAGTTATTCCTTTGCATGCATTTGCGCGCTATTACAACATGATTGCACTTGTCGAAATCTTTTACAAAGTCAGTGTACACTACACTTGCATTTTGTCTTCCAGTACATGCAAGACCATGCCTTAATTTTCCAGTAGTTGCGAGAGGCAGGAACGACCAGCTCTAACTCCATGTTGTCCTGGGTTGTGCAGTAGTTGTGAATCCCTGTGTTAAGCAGTCCTGCCTCTTAAAACTCTTTCAAAAATTTTGTTGATTGTGTGTTACTACATAATGATGAGCGTTATGGTTACTAGACGGTGGTGGTGGTGGCTCCGTGGTAACTAGATGACGGTGGTGGTGTGTTGTGAGGACTACATAATGGTGGTAGATTGTGGTGCCTTAATGATGGTGACTGTGGTGTTTGTGGGTTTAGGATGTGGGGTGAGAAGTAACCTCAACCCACCACCATTATCAACATAAAGTAGGCAGTAAGTTGGTAAACAACATAGAGGGAGGTATTACGGTCTTGTCAAATAAGTGCGTAATGGAAACCTGTATTTTTTTCACTCCGGCATGATTGCTTTTCTTTTCTTATTTTTCATAAAAACGTAAGATGCCAGGTAAATCTTACAAAGATCTGCTTAAGTTCAGTGTACTCGTACCTTTACCTTCTTTGGTCCTTAATATATCTTAATCCTGTAATGTTTACCTTTGCAACCTTGGATACCTGGTCTGGGAGGGGGTCGTGAGGAAGTTAATCCCCAGAACAACTCGTTGTTTGTTTTAAGCGGAATGACATGCTTGTGGAAGTGGTGGGAGCGAACCTCATACACAATTTTAAGAGTACGTATGATAGTGCTTTAAGTGGCCAAAAACTTGTTAATACCTGTCGATGAAACTTATAAAAAGAAAAACGTTAGGTCAGAACCTAGGTTAGACCCATGCAAGAACCAGTAAGTTCATACAGACACGTACAGTGTTGTTGCTCACACTTAGTACTTAGACTTAATATTATATACGACTCTCCTGTTTTTTTGAAGCAGTAATATTTATGAGATCTTCAGTAGTGTTGGCTTGAGTGATATGTGAAAGAGGAGTGAAGAATACCGTAGAGTGTGACGAGTGAGAGGTGCCAACCACTCCCTCTTACTCTCAGGTTTAAGTTTAGCTGCCAAGATTGGACAACTTTTACAGACAAGTTAGACGTTGGGAGCATCCACGACTAAGCTGGAGGTGTGTGCGTGTATTTGTGTGAGAGAGACTGGTGGTTAATTCAATATGAGTACGAAGGAGCTGACATTAGGAACACTTTGTTTATATTCAAGGACGTATAGTAGAATATCCTGGAGAATGATACCTAATTATGTCACGTGACTATGAACACTGTGTGGTAACTTGTTTCATGTGATTGTAAACACTGTGTGGTGACTTGTCACGTGACACTGAACACTATGGTGACATCACTTGACTGAACACAGGAAGTTATGACATGTTAAGTTACTGTGAACACAGGAAGTTACGACATGTTAAGTTACTGTGAACACAGTGAGTGGTGAATTGTCTCGTAACTGAACACCGGGAGTGGTGACTTGTGAAGTGACTGTGAACGCACGGAATGGTGACTTGTATCACATGATTGTGAACACAGGGATTGGGGACTTATCGTACCTGTGACCAGTTTTAAGGGTTCCACCCTGGCAGCCCGGCCAGAGGCCAGACTTCTTTCGTGACTTCTTAGTCAACCAGGCTGTTGCTGCTAGCCGTTCTGAGGCCCACATTGCCATCACAGCCTGGCAGGTGTGTCACTTGACGAATACAGTAGTCACGTTTCCTCTTGACAGTGTCCTGCAGGTAAGTCAGTAGCCATTCTACAACCTGTCTATATTACCAGGTTAATTATCTTACAGGTTCCTGGTTTTAAATTTCTAATGTTTGCAAACTCTGCAAATACTATTTTCTCTTATTGGTGAGGCTGCAGAAGCCTTTGAAAGCCTTCATTTAATACAAATAATTGAAAAAAAAATCTGTAGCATGTCTGCCAGGAAGTGGCTGAACAGAGCCAGGAAACGTTCAAGGCAGTAACTACCTGAGAAATCCAGCAAGCAGCCTTGACATCAGCCTATTGTGCAGCTAGTCTGCTGTGTCCTGAGAGCCGACTATCATGTTGTGAGGGATATGCAATTACCTGGAGCTCACCCAGCATTGATCCTCGGGGCTCCTTCCATCGCTGTAGTCTGGCCTAGAGCCAGGCTTACTTGGCATTTGCTGAATCACCCAGGCTGTAGCTACTTGTAATCTCAGAGGTAACATAGAAACTGACATTGTGAATCGCGTACGTAAACTTAGTATAAGGAGGATAGACTGTTTAGTATAAGGAGGATAGGTTAAGTATAAGGATAGATTGTTCGAAGTGTCAGATCAATCGGACTGTAGCTAGTTGAGGCAGGTGGCAGCCCAGGCCGTCTCCTCTCCAACCTCTTTATTAGGGAACATTTCGCCTCTCTCCTGTGTTATTATTATTATTATTATTATTATTATTATTATTATTATTGGTGCCATAAAGCGCCTGGGGAAATGAGAGGCAGTCGGGTTCGATCAAAGGAAGGGAAGGTTAGATCCAAACCCTTGGATCAAAAGCCCCTCACTGGCGTCAGGGAGTTTTTCCTGACGCCATTTCGGCCGACGGAGACTTTTTTATATCCAATGATATATATTATTGCAGGGAGTGGTCACTGTGAGGCAGGGAGTGGTCACTGTGAGGCAGGGAGTGGTTACCACGAGACAAGATGTGGTCACTGAGGCAAGGTGTGGTCACTGTGAAGCAATATGTGGTCTCTAAGGCAAGGGGTGATCACTGTGAGGCTGCCAGCAGCAACAGACTGGTCAACCAGGCAGTCAACAGGGAGACTTGGGGTCTGGCCGGACCACGTAAGTAGGAAAACTGCCGAAACGGGTCACAGGTACTTTGGCACAGGTTTACAGGTATTTCCCATGTTATACTTGCAAATATTGCTTCATACTTCCTGACTCCTAAGTTTGGGCATCTGACATTCTTAGGTTCTGGTATCTTAAGCTATATTATACCTGCTGTTACAACTGAGCACGGACCCGCCTCTAGCTTTATACTCACAACATAAACGGACCCACGTTTAGCTTCTCGCTCCTTACGTAAATGGAGACCCACATCTAACTTTACACTCGCAACATAATGTCAAATCAAACTGGGACCGATGCCCTGATGTTGTGTAAAAGTAAATATGCAATAAGTGCCTGCAAATAGTTAAATTTAAGATAAACAGAGAATGTTTATCTGTGAGTAAATTATAGCTAGTAAACCCCTGGGACGGAGGGAGGAGGAGGCAGTAGTGTGCACCCAAGCGTGAAGCTACTCTTGGCTGCAGTATCTCCTCTGCTTGTTCCACTCACTCCTGCTGCTGATGCTCCTATTACCTCCACAACTCGCTCTCTATACTCTTTGATGCTTTCACTCACTATAAAGGACTTGACGTGTCAATGTACGTACATACTTTGGTGTTCGAGGCAAGTATTTCCGGAGATCATTGCCCTCCCCTGAAGCTTGGTCTCTTACTTGAGATTTATAAAGTTCCACCTTGAAAACGGTTAGTCTTTTGGTTATTCCCTTTATATTTTCGTCGTCTACATCCTTTAGATCTGCAATTTCGTCATTTTTAAATGGGTCTTAATGTATAAAAAATATTGCAGTCTAGAGTGTACATATTTCTTGAAAAGTATCGTCATGAGTTTGGCATCTCTTTCTTTAGAAAGTTCGTGTTTTTCCAGTCTATCATTTTTCTTGCAATTGTGATAGTAAGAATATTATAATGTAAACATCCAAATGTTACATTTATTTCTCTTCCGCTCTATAGTGTGGTTTCGGATTAACATTTCTTAATTTTCCCACTGCAGAACACCTGAAATTTGTTTGTTTATTATCTTATTTTCTTTGGTCCACTGGAAGACCTTTGTTAAATAACCCTAACTTCAAGGAAAAGACAAAAATAAACAGAGTAAGCAAAACTAAACAACACAAATCCTCAAACAGAGGAAGAAGTACACGTTTGTGGTGATGTCTCTGGGACATCTATGTCAAGGACAATTGCGGACGCTATCCACAGGGTGACGAATCTACTATAAATGTATATTCTG
Organism: Cherax quadricarinatus; assembly: GCF_038502225.1. Lineage (NCBI taxonomy): Eukaryota > Metazoa > Arthropoda > Malacostraca > Decapoda > Parastacidae > Cherax > Cherax quadricarinatus. The sequence goes on along the minus strand of NC_091330.1, from coordinate 3,029,778 downwards.
GAGTCTGGAGAGTGATCCTGTGTCACAAACAGGTCAGCTGATGAGTTAGTGAAGGTTCAGGAGGTGGAGAAAGCAAAGGTGTTCAGACGCCTCCGTAAAGTCTAAGAAGCTCCGTAGATATCGATGCACATCACTTCTGCTGTCCATACAATATTCGTCCAAGACCAGATTCGTCAAGACATCCTGTTTGTTAAAAAAAAAAACATACTGTTCTCATCCAGCTTTGTCTCCATGGGCAACCAAGCCATGAACTGAGGACTGGGGAAAAAGATTAAAATACATAAACTTCAAGGCATAAGACAACACAACACAGTAGGGAAGTACAGAGGGAGCCTTCAAAACACTTGAATAACCCGACACCCAAGAGTTATGCTTACGTTGACTGCACGGCGCGAGTACGCGAAGTGAGGAGACAAAAGTGGCTTTCTCGGAAGAAAGAAAAAGTGAGAAGTAGAGAAGAACCTAAGAGTAAAGAGGAAAGACGGCAAGTGATGAAACAAATTTGGAGAATTCCCTCGATGAATAGCGCCACATGAGGCTCCGCGCTCTCTGAGAGAGAGAGAATGAATTTCAGATCCAAATAGTCAGACTACAGTCAGATGAAACAGTAACCTTCAGGTATATTGATAAATTTCCACTTTGATACACCCGTTTTACTCTGTTGTGGAGTAATATATCGTGTTTTATATTAGGATAGAAAGGATAGAGAGGTAAGTGTGGTGATTGGATGGCTGGTGATGTCTGTAATGACTTCATTATGGTGCTATGGATAATGTGAGTTTCTTAAAAGTGGTAGTGGTGTTAACATCGGGGTATTGTGGTGGGGTTATGGGTGGTGATAGTGGTATTGGTGGTGGTGTTATGGGTGGTGATAGTGGTATTGGTGGTGGTGCGTACCGCACGACAGGTACGGTACACTCGGGTGACGGGTGAGAACGATGCGAATCCGGTAATAGTGTGCATTCCACGGTACCAGGACATGTCCTATACAGGAATCCTACCATGACGTAAACTGCTGTTGCAGGATGCCAGGGGATGCCCCACACAAGAATTAACGGAGTGGCCAGGGAGTAAATGTTTTAGGGAGTAGTGGAGAGGTGATGGAGAGAGAAGGTGGGGAGAGGTGATGGAGAGGTAGGGAGGAGTAGAGGGAAGAAGTGAATGTGAAAGGAGGGTAGATAAAATGGGGAGGGTGAATATGTGATGAGGGAGATGTGACGGGGAGATGTGATGGGGAGGGGGGATATTTTTTACTCTTCTCCTTCATGCTTTTCATTGTTACTCCGTCATGCTTGGCTGTATAGTCCTTGTGGCTTAGCGCTTCTTTTTGATTATAATAATAATAATCCGTCATGCTTGAATATTCCTGTGTTTGTCGATTTATTTACTTTTCTGAGTTAGTGTTTGCATAAAGGAAGTGAGATAGAGAGAGAGAGATAGAGATCGCTTTTACTGAATTGTACTCGACGAATTTGTCAGTTGTATTCGTACTCGCTAATTTGTTCTTACAGCTGATGACGTTGCCTCTTGGATGGCCAACTTGTATTTACCTATGTGGGTTTGACAGGGTTAACCTACAGCTCCTGATCCCAATATTTAGAACATAATAATGGGATCAGGCCTCTTGAGCTCTATTATACCTAATCTTCAAACTGTGTACGGGGTTTTCCTTCATTAGTGAGTAGTTTGGTAGACAGCAACCATTCAGGAAGGTATTAACCGTCCTGTAGCCTGACTCAAAAGTCTGGTAAAAGTTTTTTAATTGGACAAGATTGTTGGCATTTTCTTTGTCTCATGAACACATAATATGGCAAGTTAGAAACTTCTGCTAAAAATAAATCTATATTTTATTACATTCTTTTGTATTTCTTAATGGTTCTTACTCTTTTAATATTTCCTTTGTAATTTAGTAGGGTTACTCTGAGACCCGGCCGCAGAGGCTATGATCCCTGGATGGGTTTGACGTAAGGTGTGTGGATTGTCTTAATATTTGAGTGGTAAGGTTCCTGAAATCAGCTCTTACGTTACCTGGTTTTGTAAAGGTCGCTCAAATAACACACCTGATATGTACTTGTGTTGATATATTTGTGGGGTCGAGTCTCAGCTCTTGACCCCGCTTCTAGCATTGTTGGTTTCTGACCATCTTAACTTTATTACCCTACTCGTAAAGTTGTGTGTTAATTTCCGCCATTCACTGTTATGTTGAACTTATTCCAGTTTTAAACCACCTCGAGACTAAAAGAAATACTTTCTAACATCTCTGACTTAATACGTGTAAAGGGGCCAAGACTTCAACACCCTCTCGTAATAAAGCACAAGCGATTTGAATAGTGTCACCATTGGCACTATTTCCCTGGGTATGAAAATTCTCATTATCGACTCCGTCATCTTCCTGGCTTTCGTGACATTTGCCCTATTGTGTTCTTTGAGAGAAAGATCAGCCGTCTTAATTACTCCCAGATCTTTCACGTGTTCCTTTCATGTTATTTGATGATCCTCTTAGATTTTGTAAAGTGTCCCTTTCAAGTTGTGCATTCTTTTCTCTATCGAAGCAGCCAGAACAAAAGTTGATTTGCGTTAACCTGTTAAGGGACGGGTTGTTATCCTAGTTCTCCAGCAAAGTAGCCAAGTTCAGTTCCTTCAACTTTTTCTCTTAGTACTCATTTAGTTGTACTTGTCTAGTTGTATTTACAGGGATGGATTCATAACTTCTGGTCATGTCTCTTAAGCCTTATCGATCTGGTTTTGCCGATTCTTGGTCTACAAGACCTGACTATATCTGATCCTGAAATTGTGTACTGTGCTTGTCTCCACCTGGTCTTGGTCCAGTGCGTCCCACTCACCCCCTCTGTTCAATTCTTCGTAACTTTTTTAAGCCTCTAAACATGCTTAATAAGATGGAGGCTCCAAGCTGCAGACTCTTAAGAGGAACCTGAAGGATTCGGTATCGAAATTTACTATCCTTACATCGACTGCAGTTTGTGAGCGTGCATTTATGTGTGTGTGTGTGTGTGTGTGTGTGAGAGAGAGAGAGAGAGAGAGAGAGAGAGAGAGAGAGAGAGAGAGAGAGAGAGAGAGAGAGAGAGATACTGTATGACTGTGTGTGTAGCAGGAGCAAGAAGGAATAACGGTGGTCACGGTCGGGTACCTCGGAGGCGCATCTGGAGAAAGCAGCCGTGGGGGAGCTGCTACTAGGGGGACCCCAGGCCTGCTTTACCATCCCCTCCAATGCCCTCAAACCCCACCACACTGTAACCCTGCATCCAACCTAGACCTATCTTCCTATCTCATAATCCACCATCCAAAACCCTATCCCGGTCCTAACATCCACCCTCAAAACCATCTTCGTCATCTAACCCAAACAACTCTACCCTATCCCAAACTCTTCCGACCTCTACCTTAAATCTTTTTTCTGACTCCACCGTCGCCATATACCACCATCAGAATACAAAGTCATTCAGACAGTTGCTAGAAGATGTAAACAGTCATTTAATAGGCGGTAGAAAATAATGATGTGAAGGGGAACAAAGTACAATTGTTCAGATATGGAAAGAATAGGAAACAGGAGGGTTATCCCATAGAATTAAAAGAACATATGAGATCAGTGTGTGTTCTGTCTCGTTGAAGCAAAGACAATGTATTGTAGCTTTCACCCTGGATTACGCATAACATAAGTAGTATTTAGGATTTTCTCTAATTTTATGATTTTTGCTCCTGTCTCTTCTGGACTCGATCTGTTATCCGTTGGTTCACCAATCTGCTGGCTTAAGGAGAATTTATTGCAGAAGTTTAATAATTTTGTTGTGTGAGACTGTTCTTCAAGGTAGCTCCAGGGACTCTACAATTACAGTCCTCGCTACTTCCTTCCATTTAAGATGTCTCAAATTTTAGTCTCCAAGCAGTATGGTATTTGAGGCTGTGTTTGATAGCTTATGAAGAAAGTGCTTGATCTCCAGTAATTGGTTCTTGAACTGCTGGAAGGTTATATCAGCAACTACAGCAGGGTCTGTTTTCCATTTTGACTGCCAGAAATTCGAGTACATCATTAGTGGCGTTCAGTAACTTGAGTGTATATGAGCGACTCTTTACAAGCAGACCCGTTCCTCCCTTCCTTGTTACATTTTTACCAGCCTTATCTAAATAGGCTGTATCGTGGAATCAGTATTCATAATCAAAAAAGGTTTGAGTTTCCATGAAGGCTGCAAATATTGCATTGGACTTGTGAGAAAACCACTAATAAACGGTAGTTTGTTTCTCTTCCGTTTAAGACTTCGTTTACAAACACGAATAATGCATTGCTGATTACTATGCTGGGTTGGACTTAGTATCTGTAACTGATGAGCCTGCCACTGGCTTTGATTCCAGCCAGACAAGTATAGAAAGATACTTGAGGGCCTCGTTCCTGACCTGCACACCGCCATGACAACTTATCGGAGTGGAAAATGCGAGAGAAAGAGTAAAATAAAGCTAATGAAGTGTATGGAGGTGGGCCATAGGTACAATTATAAAACAGTGTCAACATCCGTGGTCCAAAACTTTTCAGCCTGCTACCAGCAGATACTAGAAATATTGCCGCAACGAAGATAGAAGTTTTCAAGAAGCTGGACAGCTTCTTGCTAAAAGCGTTGGATCAGCCAGATTGTGATGGATGTACTGGCCTGCACCGACAGTCTGGCCAGGTAGTCAGCAAGGAAGCCTGGCCTCAGGTAGGGCTGCGAGGACAGAAGACCCATTTTAAACCGGTTACAAGTATATCACTCGACCAGAACGATCAGTCACTATCACTACTATAACCATCATAATCACCACAGCCTCGGCCACCGCAGTCATAACTATCGCAACCACAACTACCATAATAAAAAAACAATATCAAATCCTGCCATTAAGTCTAAACTGCCATTTTCACTTTTCCTACAGTCTTGTCAGATTTCAGTCTTTAAATATTTAGGCGCTACATATTTATACCTGGTAAAAATTGTCAGATCAGCCAGATTGTGTTGGCTGCGTATACCCACGAGACGCTAGTGACAACAGTTTGATTGATTAGACAATCAATAATGAAATCTGTTGTCAGGCCGGGTTTCAAGAGGGTAGAATAACTAGCCAAGCTGGCCAGAGTTGTTATCACTTCTATTTTGTCCTGGAAACTTCACGTGTAAGTACGTGGTGTATACCAGTAGTCTAGAGAATAAAAGTATCTTAAGTAGTGTCGTCTAAAGACAAGGAAATAGAGGTGGGAAGTACAGTGCTTGCACTCTGAAGGAGGGGCGGGGATGGTGCAGTTGGCGGAGCATCTGAACTGTAGTGTCGGTACGCCTCTGGCAAGACAGTGATGGAGTGAGTGATGGCAAAAGTGTTTCTTCAATTTTGGGTCACCCAATATATATATATATATATATATATATATATATATATATATATATATATATATATATATATATATATATATATATATATATATATACACACACACACACACTTGCTGTGGTAGACTAATGTTTCAAGCTTGTGTGTGAGGTCGGGTGCTCTGATGAGACTAAGAGCTTTCCTCAGATATGCGTCAAAAGTTTTGCTGGTGGAGGAACTTCCTCGGATGTAACAGCTGGACGACCGCAGTCCATAACAAATGAAAATTTTGGAGAGTGAAAGTAACCGAAATGTAACATTTAGGTAAATAGGCTGGGTGTGAGTGTGGGGATTCCTGCTGTCTGCCTTTCCTGTTAGGGTGCTCTCACTTCCACAAGATATGAGAACATAGAGTTGTGAATGTTGCAACACGTTGGTGGGTGGAGGTGCAGAGCTTGAACCAATATGCCTATCGCAGTGCTCTTCACCAGTAGGCCTACTTTAGTGCTCCTTTTGTGTATGGACTTGTCTGCACACATATAAGGGTGTCCTTCCAACTAGTTGAATATCGCCTGCTGAAGGTCTGCAGTAGCTAGAAAATATAGGTAGGGTCCACCTCTCGTGTAAATTGTAGGACCCATAGACTCGGAGAAGTGGATGAAAAGGCTTTAAGGAAGGATATTTGGATTTCTTCCTAAAGCTGTTTAATTAAATATTCCACTTCCCCTACCACCCCATCTTTTCATTCTAATGAAGCAGTAATCGCCATCAAAGTAAATAAAATGAGAATGATAATGATTGAAAAATTTTACAAGAAATTATGCAAGAGATGCACTTTTGATAGACAATCATCCAGGCATGATATATTTTGACACAAGTCAAGAATGGTAAAATAATGTTGACGTGTGGGAGAATAATGGAGAGACGATAAAAATGTGGCTGGCTTTCATGGAGGCAACAGGTTTTTCAGGGATATTCCCTGCCCACCAGCCTGACCCCACTTACCTTTTGTGTTGGTTAAAGATTTTTCTCAAACGCTCTTTAATTTTTCCCCTAAATGTTTTCCCCTAGAGTAGTCTAACAATTAGACATTGTTTTGTACTGGTGTTGGTGAGGGAAGCCTGCAGGTGTGACGACGCTTGTGTCACCTACTACACCAAAACTTGTCTTTTTGTGAACTGAAGGAGACTCTTACTCATGTGCAGAGAGGGGCGGTGGGGGGAAGGTAAGGGAGGAGGGGATGGAAAGAGGGGAGGGGAGGAAGAAGGGGAAATAATGAAAGAAGGGAGGAAGAAGGGGAAGGAATGAAAGAGGGGAGGAGGAAGGGGAAGGAATGAAGGATGGAGGGGACGGGTCCTGAAGGGGAAGGAATGAAGGATAGAGGGGAGGGGAGGAAAAAAGGGAAGGAATGAAGGATAGAGGGGAGGGGAGGAAAAAAGGGAAGGAATGAAGGATAGAGGGGAGGGGAGGAAGAAGGGGAAGGAATGAGACGGGAGGAGGAAGGGGAAGGAAGGATAAGAAGGTTGGGGAGTTGATAGACAGATCATGTAGTTAAATAGGACCGCCAACAAAGCCAGGCTGGCCAGGCAGTCAGCAGGGAGGCCTGACCACTGGCCGCCCCGTGAGAGCAGGAAAACTCTCGAAACAGGTCAAAGGTAAATCACAGGTATGGAGAACGTTCAATACAGGCTTAAATTTAAGCATTTAACTTTTTGGGAACGCGTAAAGTTTCTTAGACTCACCTGTAACTCAGGCGAAAAAAATACTCCATGATATGTGTGTGTGTGTGTGTGTGTGTGTGTGTGTGTGTGTGTGTGTGTGTGTGTACTCACCTAGTTGAGGTTGCAGGGGTCGAATCCAAGCTCCTGGCCCCGCCTCTTCACTGGTCGCTACTAGGTCACTCTCCCTGAACCGTGAGCTTTATCATACCTCTGCTTAAAGCTATGTATGGATCCTGCCTCCACTACATCGCTTCCCAAACTATTCCACTTCATGACTACTCTGTGACTGAAGAAATACTTCCTAACATCCCTGTGATGCATCTGTGTTTTCAACTTCCAACTGTGTCCCCTTGTTGTTGTGTCCCATCTCTGGAACATCCTGTCTTTGTCCACCTTGTCAATTCCTCTCAGTATTTTGTATGTCGTTATCATGTCCCCCCTATCGCTCCTGTCCTCTAGTGTCGTCAGTGTGTGTGTGTGTGTATATATATATATTATATATATATATATATATATATATATATATATATATATATATATATATATATATATATATATATATATATATATATATATAATTAGAAGAAATGCAAAAGTTTGCGACAAAACTAGTCGCGGGACTATGCAGTATGTCCTGTAATGAGAGGTTAAGGGAACTCAACTTGACGACACTGGATGACAGGAGGAACAAGGGGGGGGCATGATAATGACGTATACAATACTGAGAGGAATTGACAAGGTGAACAAGGCCAGAACGTCTCAGAGATGGGATACAGAAACAAGGGAACATAACTGGAAGTTGAAAACTCAGATGAATCATAAAGATGTTAGGAATCATTTCTTCAGCCTTAGAGTTGTTAAGAAGTGGAAGAATCTGGAGACGGAAGTAGTGGAAGCAGGATCCATACATAGCTGTAAAAACAGGTACGAAGGCTCTTGGAACCAGGAGACAAATTCCACCTATTCCCGTATGGAAAACTGGAGGAAATAATAGCTAGAACTGAGTATGCTCCAAACTCTAGTTACACAATAGAGCAGACAAGTATTGTGAAGGACCTGGGAGTGGTAATGTTTGAGGATCTCGCCTTCATTGATAACAGTGCCACTATCACATCTGCGAGGAAACTGATAGGATGGATAATGAGAACATTCAAGACAAGATATGCAAAGCCAATGATGATCCTTTTTAAATCACTTGTTCTCTCTAGGCTGGAATACTGCTGTACATTGACATCTCCATTCAAGGCAAGTGAAACTGCAGATCTAGAGAATGTAGAGAACCTTTACTCCACATATAATTCCATCAAACACCTTAACTACTGGAAAGGCCTGGATGCACTTGACTTGTACTCAGTGGAGCGCAGGCGAGAGAGATAAATCATAATCTACACCTGGAAGATCCTGGAGGGACTGGTCCCTTATTTGCACACACAAATCACTCCCTACGAAAGCAAAAAACTTGGCAGGCGATTAAGCATACCCCCAGTGAAAATTAGGGGCTCCATTGGTACACTAAAAGGAAACACAATAAGTGTCCGGGGCCCAAGACTGTCCAACAGCCTCCCACCATCCAAAAGAGGAATTACCAATAGACCCCTGGTTATCTTCCAGAGAGAGCTGGATAGATACCTAAAGTCGGTGCCGGATCATCCGGGCTGTGTTTCTTACGTTGGACTACGTGCGGCCAGCAGTAACATTTTATCAGTCTCTTATCCACCGGGAGCCTGGTCATAGACCGGGCCGCTGGGACGTTGATCCCCAGAATGCCCTCCAGGTAGGTAGACCCTCAAGGTAAACCTAGTATACCGACCAGCGAACAGGCGGGGTCAGGAGGTTTGACTCCACCCCTTCTGGTACGCACATCGGAAGGCCCGGTCTGGGACCGGACCACGGGGGCATTGACCCCTCGGAAGACTCTAGTGGTAAACTCGGAGAAATGTTGGTTACATATAGAAAAACCCTGCAATTACTTGGTAAAAGGGCAAGAGGTTTAACAGACTGTACAAGGTACTATGAAAAGCAGGGATGCAGAAAGGAACATCAAGGAATAAGGCTAGGTTTCCCAGTTGACTGCCTGGTCAGCTAGGTTGTTGCTGCTAGTGTGCTACACACTCGCATAGCCATCACAGCCTGGTTTATCTGGCACTTCTTGGAGGTATCAATGCCGTTTCCTTTTCAAACTTTTACCTTTGTGTCAGCAATATTTCCCACATCTCCCGGTTGTAACTTGAATTGTCGTGGATCGTGTGTTAACAGTGTTCTTTATCTGTGCCGATGATATCACTGCTTTTCACCCATACCTGACATGCCAGTAAGTTATGGTAGGTGTATATTATCAGGGCTCTCTCCACCGTCCCGGTGACTACATTCCAAGTACTTTGAGATGCTCCCTGTAGAGCAGCAACATCTGCACAAATTCTGTCTTCTGATTGATTTTTGCTGGAAAATATTATTTGACTATTCTGTCACAGCTATATCGAATGGAACTGTCCGGTACACACAGTTGGCATCAGTTAATTCTCTGCAGTAATGTAAATCATAATGAAATGTGTTATGTGCATAGATATTATTGCTATAACAGAGACCTGGCTCAATTTGAAAGATAGAGAGATGCCCTCTGAATGTCACATACAAGGCTATAAATTATTCCACACTGACAGGGTCAACAGGAAAGGTGGTGGAGTAGCGATGTATGTCAGAGACAATTTAAATTGTTGTGTTAGACAAGATATTAAATTAGAAGCGTCAGCCACTGAATCTGTTTGGTTACAGCTTCTCGAGGGCCGAGAAAAACTAATTTTGGGTGTGATTTACAGGGCCCCAAATCTTGATAGGGAGTGCAGTAAACTTCTATGGGACGAAATTCGTAAGGCATCTACATACGAAAATGTTGTGCTAATGGGAGATTTCAACTATAGACAGATTGACTGGAGCAATTTGACAGGAAATTTAGAGTCGGGTGACTTTCTTGATACGATCCAGGATTGTTTTTTAAAACAGTTTGTGACAGAGCCAACTAGGGGAAATAACCTCCTTGACTTGGTTCTTGCCAGTAGGGAAACACTAATTAATAATCTTGAGGTTAATGATGAGCTTGGGGAGAGTGATCACAAATCACTCAGTTTTAACATATCATGGAATTCCCCTAATAATGGCAATCAAGTCTCCGTCCCTGACTTTCGCTTGGCTGATTTCATAGGACTGAAAAATTACTTAGGTGGGCTGAACTGGAATGACCTGACTAGGGGTCAGGTAGGTGGTGATGGTTGCCGATATGATGCTTTCCAGGGCATAGTTCTAGCTGCTCAGTCAAATTATGTTCCAAATAGGGAAATCAGATCAAACAAAAATGATCCTAAATGGATGAACAATAGATTAAAATATCTGATTGGTCAAAAGAGAGGCATATATAGGCAAATCAAAAGAGGAGAGGGGCAATTAAGAAATCGATATATTCAGTTAAAGAGAGAAATAAAAAAGGGAATTAGAAAAGCAAAAAGAGATTATGAGGTTAAAGTTGCAAGAGAATCGAAGACTAACCCAAAAGGATTCTTTCAGGTATACAGAAGTAAGATCAGGGACAAGATAGGCCCACTCAAAAGTTCCTCGGGTCAGCTCACTGACAGTGATAAGGAAATGTGTAGAATTTTTAACACATACTTCCTCTCAGTTTTTACACAGGAGGATACCAGTGATATTCCAGTAATGATAAATTATGTAGAACAGGACGATAATAAACTGTGCACTATTAGGGTCACAAGTGACATGGTCCTTAGGCAAATAGATAAATTAAAACCTAACAAATCCCCAGGCCCTGATGAACTGTATGCAAGGGTTCTAAAGGAATGTAAAGAGGAGCTTAGCACACCTTTGGCTAATCTTTTCAACATATCACTACAAACTGGCATGGTGCCAGATAAGTGGAAAATGGCAAATGTGATACCTATTTTCAAAACAGGTGACAGGTCCTTAGCTTCGAACTATAGACCAATAAGCCTAACCTCCATAGTGGGAAAATTTATGGAATCAATAATTGCCGAGGCAGTTCGTAGCCACCTTGAAAAGCATAAATTAATCAACGAATCTCAGCATGGTTTTACAAAGGGACGTTCCTGCCTTACGAATTTATTAACTTTTTTCACTAAGGTATTTGAGGAGGTAGATCATGGTAACGAATATGATATTGTGTATATGGACTTCAGTAAGGCTTTTGACAGGGTCCCACATCAGAGACTATTGAGGAAAATTAAAGCACATGGAATAGGAGGAGAAATTTTTTCCTGGATAGAGGCATGGTTGACAAATAGGCAGCAGAGAGTTTGCATAAATGGGGAGAAATCAGAGTGGGGAAGCGTCACGAGCGGTGTTCCACAGGGGTCAGTGTTGGGCCCCCTGCTGTTCACAATCTACATAAACGACATAGATGAGGGCATAAAGAGCGACATCGGCAAGTTTGCCGATGACACCAAAATAGGCCGTCGAATTCATTCTGACGAGGACATTCGAGCACTCCAGGAAGATTTGAATAGACTGATGCAGTGGTCGGAGAAGTGGCAGATGCAGTTTAATATAGACAAATGCAAAGTTCTAAATGTTGGACAGGACAATAACCATGCCACATATAAACTAAATAATGTAGATCTTAATATTACGGATTGCGAAAAAGATTTAGGAGTTCTGGTTAGCAGTAATCTGAAACCAAGACAACAGTGCATAAGTGTTCGCAATAAAGCTAATAGAATCCTTGGCTTCATATCAAGAAGCATAAATAATAGGAGTCCTCAGGTTGTTCTTCAACTCTATACATCCTTGGTTAGGCCTCATTTAGATTATGCTGCACAGTTTTGGTCACCGTATTACAGAATGGATATAAATTCTCTGGAAAATGTACAAAGGAGGATGACAAAGATGATCCCATGTATCAGAAACCTTCCCTATGAGGATAGACTAAGGGCCCTGAAACTGCACTCTCTAGAAAGACGTAGAATTAGGGGGGATATGATTGAGGTTTATAAGTGGAAGACAGGAATAAATAAAGGGGATGTAAATAGTGTGCTGAAAATATCTAGCCTAGACAGGACTCGCAGCAATGGTTTTAAGTTGGAAAAATTCAGATTCAGGAGGGATATAGGAAAGTACTGGTTTGGTAATAGAGTTGTGGATGAGTGGAACAAACTCCCAAGTACCGTTATAGAGGCCAGAACGTTGTGTAGCTTTAAAAATAGGTTGGATAAATACATGAGTAGATGTGGGTGGGTGTGAGTTAGACCTGATAGCTTGTGCTAACAGGTCGGTTGCCGTGTTCCTCCCTTAAGTCAATGTGACCTGACCTGACTAGGTTGGGTGCATTGGCTTAAGCCGGTGGGGACTTGGACCTGCCTCGCATGGGCCAGTAGGCCTTCTGCAGTGTTCCTTCGTTCTTATGTTCTTATGTTCTTATAAATATGTAATGTTTCAGACAGTTGCGTCAGCTGGTTCCTCGCTACATTCTAAAACATATCTTCATTAAGAAACCTATGTTTATTAATTATTCAAAGAGCGTTGAAAAATACTTACGTCAATGAATAAGGCGTTGGTTTTTTCGACGGTCAGTCCCACATTGCATTCTTGTCTTTACCAGGTTGTTTATACATTGAGAAAACGTACTCCCCGTTCAGGTATTTGTCTGATTGAATTCTAATAGAAATTAATAATTTTGATCAGTTAGCCTAACGTAACTTACCATAATGTACAGGAAGAAGTCGGCAAATGGACAGAACGTCGAAGACCCAACTGTGTACTCCTAATACCGACCTTGCTTTTCCCACGTTTGTAAGAACGTGTTTTTATTAGGGAGACAGGTTGAATTCTTCACTACGGTGATCTTTAGCTATGACAAGATAATTACTTTTCTATTATTAATGAGTGTTATTAGGCTGTGGATGGTGTGGCAGGGTTGTGTGAAGCAGCTTCCCACTGGGAGGTAATTCTGGTCAGTGTTTGCTCTATGATGCTGCGACTTCTTAACGATGCCACATATTTGTCATAAGTGTTAATAACACTCTCCTCTTTTTCACCAGTAAGAAAATGCAAAGGTGTTGGTTGGAGAACAAGTGCGAGTGTATTTATCTGGATTTAGTGCAGACTCATAGTACCCGCGGCCAGTGAGTCAACAACCTGGCGACAAAGGTTGGAGAGAGAGAGAGAGAGAGAGAGAGAGAGAGAGAGAGAGAGAGAGAGAGAGAGAGAGAGAAAGAGAAAGAGAAGGAAGAAATAAATCACCGACTTATGTTGGCTGTGGTGGATACTTAGCTTTGGACCCCTTAATCGGCAACACTGACTTCCTTTTCATATCTACTCTTGAAGCTGTGTTTGAGTTTGCCCCTACCTATCTGTATCTTCAGCTTCCACTGAAGCTGAATTTCCTGAATATGAATTCGATGGCTGCTAGTCTTACATATTCCTCTTAAATTGTACACACTGAGTGTGGTGACGGGCAGGTGGAAGCACCTTCACCTGGGAGGTGGTGACGGGCAGGTGGAAGCACCTTCACCTGGGAGGTGGTGACGGGCAGGTGGAAGCACCTTCACCTGGGAGGTGGTGACGGGCAGGTGGGAGCACCTTCACCTGGGAGGTGGTGACGGGCAGGTGGGAGCACCTTCACCTGGGAGGTGGTGACGGGCAGGTGGAAGCACCTTCACCTGGGAGGTGGTGACGGGCAGGTGGGAGCACCTTCACCTGGGAGGTGGTGACGGGCAGGTGGGAGCACCTTCACCTGGGAGGTGGTGACGGGCAGGTGGAAGCACCTTCACCTGGGAGGTGGTGACGGGCAGGTGGGAGCACCTTCACCTGGGAGGTGGTGACGGGCAGGTGGGAGCACCTTCACCTGGGAGGTGGTGACGGGCAGGTGGGAGCACCTTCACCTGGGAGGTGGTGACGGGCAGGTGGGAGCACCTTCACCTGGGAGGTGGTGACGGGCAGGTGGGAGCACCTTCACCTGGGAGGTGGTGACGGGCAGGTGGGAGCACCTTCACCTGGGAGGTGGTTATTACAGTGCGGGAAGTCAAGTGGAAAATAATAAAATTGGAGGTTGATGTTGCATGGAGATATGTGTCTTGCATATTCATGACTGCGGGACCCGCAAGCGGCTGTGTTGCGGCAGCCAACCTCCAGTCAGTCTTATTATGTCCATTTACCAGCCCACTCCTCGTAGCCCACTCATGACAGCAGCCCACTCCACTCTGCACCTTCCTCCTCAGCCTTCGCCACCTCTCCTCGCCTTTACAGTCAACTTTATCACCTGTAATCTCCACTACAGTCAGCATCTCCACCCCCTCATCTTCACTGCAGTCAGCATCTCCACCCCCTCATCTTCACTACAGTCAGCATCTCCACCTCTCATCACTACAGTCAGCATCTCCACCCTTCATCTCCACTACAGTCAGCATCTCCACCCTTCATCTCCAATATGTCAGCATCTCCACCTCTCATCACTACAGTCAGCATCACCACGAAGGGAATAATTATGTCAGCTGACCATTCTTTCAAAGAATACAATAAGACCAAGGTCACTACAGTCAGGGTATGACGCTGTGGAAAATGAGAACTTTCATAACAAGGAAAATTATGCCAGTGGTAATACTTTTCAAATCTCTTGTGTTCTCTCATTTAAAATGTTGCTCAGTGTTGACGGCTCCGTACAGGGCAGGAGAAATATCACAGCTGGAACAGATACAGAAATCATTTACAGCCAGCATAGAGCCAATAAAACATTTAAATTTCTGGGAGGAGGGAGATATGTGCGATAATATATACTTGGAAACTACTCTAGAAGGAAGGAAGTGCAAAATAAACCTAGTGAAAAGCAAGGATGCTGTGGGCACAATATGAGAACACTATCGACGTTCGTGGCCCCAGAGTATTCAACATCTTACCAGAAAATATCAGACACTGCTGGGACATGTGAAGAAGTCTTCAAGAGGAAACTGGACAAGCATCTTCACCATGTGCCAGATTAGCACCATTAGCAATGCAGTCTGGTTGACCAGGCAAGCACCAGACGAGCCTGTCCCATGGCCGGGCTCCGGGAGTAGAAAAACTCGGAACTCATCAAAGGTACCACCTCCCATCTCCTCTAGTCAGCATCATCGCCTCTCATCTGTAGCCAGCATCATCACCTCATCTTCTCTAGTCAGCATCACATCTCGTATTCTCTGGTCAGCATCACCACCTCTCATGTCCATTACAGTCAGCATCTGCATCCTTCACCTTTCCAGCCTCACCATCATCACTGCTCACTTCTGCATTTTACGCTGAGGTATTGGTCAGGTTGCCTGTGGCCACCAGAGGAATGACCTTGTTTCTGTGGCTACCAGAGTAATGGCGTTTTTTTGCGATTGCTTGCCAAACTCTTGATCTGCTTCTCTTGGAGAATACATGGAGTATAGAACGTGAAATGAAGGGACTGTTGGATAGTTTTAAGTTGGTTACAATGATAGTTGTAGATGGGCAGTGAGGGATAGTTGTATATGGTGATAAGGTAAGTTTTTGGGTAATGAACACGCGCAGTATGCTGCGCGTGTTCATTACTTAAACACACTATGGGTGTTCAGTGTGAACACTCATAGTGTGTTGTTACATTATTCTATATGATATAGTTACGCTGTACAATCGCAAACAGGCGATCTTAACAATGCAAAACAAACCACGTGTGGATGGAAATCTTGCGCACACGCGAAAGATCCCAAGCTGAAGATTTCTGTCCCCACGTGGCTTGTTCTGCATGATATAAGTTACGTAGTCGGAACAAATGTTAGTTACGTTTCCCTATTATATTGTCACACAGGATAAATATCATACATGAAGTAATGAAATGTCAGTCAGAGCTGGAAGATTTCAGTAGGGCGATGAGGATACCGTCAAACATTCTACTGTTGCTTCGGTATCCACGAGATCTTGAAAGGTTTCAAAAAAACGTATGCGACAGAGTGAGAGGGTTAGGAAACGGGGAGAGGAGGCCGATGTGGATTAGTGAGAACCACAGTGGTGCATATTGTAGGGAGATGGTAAATAGTGGAAGGAAAGGAGCGGGCACAGGGGAGAGGTCATAGGGTGGAAGGATAGGGGCGGGACATAGGGAAGGGGAGGTCAAATGGTGGACGGAAATGGGCAGGAGCATAGGGGAGAGGTCAAAGGGTGGAAGGAAAGGGGCGTCAAGATTGAAGAAACATGTGATGAGTGAAATGGAAGTTCGGTAAATTGATTGGCAGCTTCTGGCAGTGGCGAGGCCAAGGGATGGAAAGAGAAACCAGGAAATGAAGGGAGAAAGAATGGAGGAGGGTAGCATAAGGTGGAGGAGCGGAACTTAGTGTACGGAGGACTCCAGAAAGTTCTTGAAGAAGAAACTGTAAAGTGCACGGTAGTCCATGAAGCAAGAACCTCGTACAAAGGCTTACGATCATTGTCAGGGTAAAAGCGTCCGATGAACAGGTACCGAAGGAGGGGTAGAAAGAGGTGCCCCACAAAAAACAGTTGGGAATAGCAGAGGAAGAAGAAGAGGAGGAACGGAAAGAGAGGAAGCGGAGAGGAAGGGCTGGGCCAAGCCAAGGGTTGATATGATAATGACGGACGCTGGGTTTAAATGGGCGCCCCAACGGTCGTGTGCTTGAAGGTATTGAGAGAGGGGAGCCGCCACCACCCCGTTCATTGTGCCTCGCCCCGACGCTACAAATGGCCCGGCCACCGCTACCGTCTCGCGCGATTTGGGATCATGGGTAGTGAGGGGGGTGAGCTAGCAGGGATTCCTCACCCATACCACAGCGACATTCGTAATATGCCTGCCACATATCAACAACTTGTCGCTTCACGATCTAAGCAATACTTTCCGCCCGTTTGCTGAACCGCTGTTACAACCAGATTAGATTAACTTCGGTTAATTTATGATGTTATATTAACTAAAATTTACGTAACTATATAACGAATAACCCGATAGTATAAAAGCAGGTTATTAATGTGGTTAACAGTGCAAACCGGCTAAACATGCCAAACTGTCATTATTAAAACCGTTGGAATAAAGACGCGCGCAATAAGAATTTGGCAGGTAGCTGGCTAAGCCAGTGTGGCTGAGCAAGCCACACTGGCTTGCTGTGTCTCCAATATTACTACAAAGACCTTAAGGGGCACGTCAATTCCCCTGTCTTCTAATAATATGTTATTTTTCCCCTATAATCTACCTTGTCCATAATTACTATCGCATTTGCTTTGTCTGTTATCGTAAGGGGAAGTCCAGGGTCTTTCCTTAATTCATGGTATAACTTAACAAACATTTGGGAACTAATTGTGTTGTAGAGGTCTGAGCTCTGCTCAGACCTCTACAACACTATGACAGACAAGGACATTTGACAGGTGATATTCTTCAGTCTTGATATTCAAAGTTTGGTAAGTTACCGTGTGTTGACTATTGTTGTTACCTGCCTACTTATAGGTGATTTATAGGATCATCGTCCCTGCGACCCGCTCCTAGAGCAGGCATACTGGATTGCTTCATCAGTCGGACTATTGATGCTGTTCTTAGTCTCCTTGTCGCTCTTATTGCCCTATTGTTAGTATTATCGTTTTTATTGTTCTTAGCTTTCTCGTTCCAGTTTTCGTTCTGTTTATTGTCTTTGTTGTTTTTGTTTTTATCGTCCATATTGTGTTCGTTGTTCTTGTTGGTCCTTAGGAAGCGTTAAACTAAAAAAAAAATCGGTCACTACATTGGATAATGTAATCTGTATAGATGGTTGAGCCAGTCTCTTGCCCACACTGACGTAGGTTTCCTCTACACTTACGACATAGCAAGTGTCCTGGGGCTGTTAAGTGATCCATATCACTTAACATTACACCAAACTATGTCAACATCCCTATATGTGAAGAAACCTGATGTGCGGTTAATGGTCAGGTTAATATGAAGGTAACTGAACTTTTGCATAGTATCATTCCTATCTTGCAATAATTGGTCAATAGACGGTATTCAAACGTCACATTACGTCAGATTTTAGACGCGTTACTCAACGTCAGGTAAAATTAATCTAGGTTAAGTCAGATTATGTTAGATTAAGTTTAGGTTAGGTTAAGTCAGATCATGTTAGATTAAGTTTAGGATACATAAGCATAACAAAAATATATTTAATCTCTAAGCATTAAATATAGAAGAGATAAATCTGGCAACGATGTTGCCGATATGAAACGGGCAACGTTCAGATTTTAATGCTTGTCACTGGTGGTGCAGGAATCCCAGGTATTGTTTACGTTTATAAAGCAGGTGGAGAGAAGGCCCGGAAGATTGTTCACTCTAACCTTCCTGCCAGGAATGTTTTAGTGTATATTTACATATATATATATATATATATATATTTATGCTGGTGAGGGGATCTTGATCGAAGAAATTGCAGTTACGATACATTTCTGTGGATAAAACCTGATACCTTCCAATTCCTAGGCGCTGTTTGACCTACAAGTTTAGCACTTACCCATGGTTCAGTCTCTCTCTCTCTCTCTCTCTCTCTCTCTCTCTCTCTCTCTCTCTCTCTCTCTCTCTCTCTCTCTCTCTCTCTCTCTCTCTCTCTCTCTCTCCCCTCCCTCCCTCTCTCTCTCCCTTAACAATAAACAAAAAACTGTAACACTGAAAAATCACATAACACCAAAAAAACTCATATGTGATTACGTTAAGGTATAATTATGAACATAATGCAGGTTTTTGTACCCCTTTCATATGTAAAAAAATAAACATTAACTCCTTGCCTTGTTTTCAAGAAGAAAGTTAAGTTCTTGAAAAGTGTTGGTGGTTACCCGCGCTGTGGTATCTACCTCACATTGCCGTCTCTAAACCCCAGCAGTGTGTAGCGGTGATGATGTTGGTGATGTTAATGATAGAGGTGGCGGCGGTAATGTAGATTGTGTTGTGTAGGTAGTGGTAGTAGGTGGTGTCGGTAGCGATGGTAGCGATGGTGGTGGTATTGGTGGTGGTGGTAATGGTTGTAGTGGTGGTGGTGGTGCACATGTTTGGGTTGGGATGTCCAGGATCGGCGCGGCGGCCATCAGAGAACCATTGGTGTGTGTCGTTAACAGTAATTATTGTAATGTAGCGGAGGTTGGGCAGTTTAATGAGAACATTGTTGTGTTGCTGAGGTACGCCCACCATATTATCACCTGTTAGCGGTGCTATCACAGTGCTAGTGCTGCCGAGAGTAGAACTACAGTACTCCCTCTCCACTAGTGTTGAAGGTAACAGTAGTTATTAATGCTAGTGTTGGAGAGAGTAGAACTACGGTACTTCCTCTCCACTAGTGCAGGAGATAAAATAATTCTGTTGTTAGTGCTGGTGTTGCAGCTGTGTATGAGCGGCATCCACGGAGGACGCAAGTCTCCAAGCGAAGGTAAACTTTGTCTTTCACTAGGTCACAAAAGAACGTGTTTAACGAGAACAAATTTCAGCTACTTCACTTTGGAATATTGGAAAAAATTACAGGTGTAATCAGATAATCCAATTGAGAGAAAAAGAAATGTAAGGGACGTGAGAAACCAATGTCGGAAAATGTTAGGTTCAAGAGGGAACCAGAAAGATACCTAAACTCCGTACCCGACCAGCCGGGCTGTGGTTCGTACGTTGGATTACGTGCGGCCAGTAGTAACAGCCTGGTTGATCAAGCCTTAATCCACCGGGAGGCCTGGTCAAAGACTGGGTCGCGGGGGCGGCCAGCAGTAACAGCCTGGTTGATCAAGGCTCTGATCCACCGGGAGGGCTGGTCGTGGACCAGGTCGCCGGAGGGTTGATCCCCGGAATACCCTCCAGGTACACTCCAGGTAGATAAGAACCTTCAAAACAAGAAATACCATACCAGTGACGAAACTTTTTAAAGCACATGTACATTCTACTCTGGCGGAATTACAAATCTGGAGAATGTACAAATCAGCTTTACTGCTCCTGTAAGCTCAAACAGGTAAATTACTGCGCAAGCTTAAGATGTCTCAAATTGTACTCCAAGGGACGCAGACTTGCAGCATTTCTGGAGATACTTATTCTAAATCTGCTCGCTGAAATAACCAGAGCGGCCCGGCAGGAAGTCAGAAGTGACCTCAATAATAAGCAAAAGATAATGAACATAAAGGGTCCAAGAGTTAGTAGCAGCTGTCGGATGTAAGGGGATCTATAATAGGCTCATTTCAAAATTAAATTTAGAGCTGAGTTATAGTGCCTACGTCAGACTGCATTCCTCAAGCACCAACACCAACAGCCTGGCTGATCTCACTGTCTGTAGGAATCCTAGCCTGAGACCGGGTTTTAAGAGCGCCGATCTCCAACCATCTGTACAGTTTTCATTATTATTATCAGTTCAAGCGCTTAACCCGTAAGGGTCATACAGTTATGCAGTCATTACACAATTTACAGCAGCAAGAGTAGTAAGACAGTAGGGCGAGCAAGACAGTAACTGAATCTCTATGGTCACTTGAGGCAGTAATTTTATCAGTAGGAGAGGGGCGTGTTAGGGCCCAGAGGGGTAAGATACAGGGTGTGGAGCAGTCTTAGTGACCCTAGAGGATGGTGAGTGACCCTCGGGGAGTAGCAGACATGGTAGGGGTTGCGGACTAAGAACTTTCAAAACGAGAGAAATAGCTTCAGTTATGGAACTTTTCATTTCACTTGTGCTCTGACTTGCATATTGTTTTGTGCTCACAGCCTCTATCAAGGCAGGCGAGATAGCAGAACTGGAAAATGTATATAGGTTGTATACTGCCCCAACGGAATAAGTAAAATTGTTAAACTAAATGGGAACGCTTAAACGTTTATATCTTGAACGAGAGAGAGAGATACTGACAGTACATCATCAGCTGATTGAGTGCGTCGAAAGCGTGAGGTAATTAAGCATTGTCGTTGTTGACATGTTCTAAATGATCGTTTAGACCAATACAACTGCTAGGTAAACTATTATTTTCTGCTATTCAAGAGCATTCGTATGCGCGAGACCGCTCTGTGAGCAACACAGCATTCAGTAGTTGCCCTCCAGACATGAGCTATGACTGGCTGAAGCTTTTCACTTAACACCTTCAGCCAAGTATCCGTACATGAGAGAGCTCTTACCACCTGCTGTATTTTGAATAATAATAGGTTTTGTAATATTTAAATTTTTAGTTTGTGCACTTTTGTAATCGGATTTTTATTTATAGACCTGATGATGAGAATAGATGTTTGTAGAAAAGTGGTCACAATGACTGTGCTTAATATAGAACGTAAGAATAGTCTACTGGCCCATGCTTGGCATGCCTAACTCACACCTAATTCTTTCTTTAATAACGTTACTTACAAATTTCATCCACAGTTTTCTTTCCAAGCCAGTGCTTTCCCCTATCCTTTCTAAATATAAATTTGCCAGACTTGAATCTATTGCTGCGAGTCATATAGCATGGGCCAGTAGGCCTGCTGCAGTGTTCCTTCTTTCTTATGTTCTTATCCATTACCCTATCCATTCATGGAGGGTACTTGAGTGACTGGTCTTGCTATAACTTTCTGTGGTGCAAAATATGAGAGAGAATGTGGAATAAACCTAGTGAAGAGTAGGGCGAGAGGTATAGGTTCAGCTAGAGAACACTGTACTAGCCGATTTGTATTTGCTGGGGTGGATACTCAACTCTTGATCCCGCCTCTTAGACCACTTTGATCGGCTCACTCACGTTTGCACCTTTATCATATCTTCTTTTGAAGCACCCTAATACTTAAATAAATACTTCCTTATATCCCTATGGCTTATCAGCGTTTTCAACTTATTGTGTTCCTTTGATTCTGGTTCTCATAATTCAGTCTGTCTCTATTTACCATATCAGTTTCTCTTAAGATTTTGTATGTAGTAATCATGTAACCCCCTCCTCCCTTTATCTTTAAGGTCGTCAAGTTCGGTTCCTTCAGCATCTCATAATAAATTTTTCTTAGTTCTGGTACTAGCATAGTTGCAAATCTTTGGACCTTTTCCAATTTCTTCACGTGCCTGACCAGGTGTGGGCTCCATGCTGGGGCTGCTTACTCAGTTATTGGACACACATACAGTATATAAGGTCCAAATATTGCTGGGACGAAGCTGCTAGTTTTGAAGACTCCAGACAACTTCTTCCTACAAGTGCTGGATCAGGTTCTGCAGTAATTTTAACCTTGGTAATTTGACTGCCGGTATTTTAGCTTCCTGTCGATTTCACTCCCGTATTTTTAATCCAAATGTAAAACATAGTTTAATTTAGGCAGTTACAAATTTAAGATGGAATATAAGTCGTTTTGAAATCTAATCTACATTAACCAAACCTAACCTAACATGACTTAACCTAATCTAACTTAAGGTGATCTAACCTAATCTCTCTCTCTCTCTCTCTCTCTCTCTCTCTCTCTCTCTCTCACTGCCTGCGAGTTATGTAATATAATATTAGCTAGACATTAAGCTTTATCATTTCTGATTAATTTCTCAATACTGTTTTAATCTCGGTTACCCTGCCGTTGATAAGTAATACTGAGCTCCTTTTTTTTATACTGAATAGCTTGGTACTTACAAAATCCCCCCCCCCCCAAAAAAAAAAAAAAAAATCTGATGTCTTCGTTTTGAATTATCTCTAAATGACTAAGATATTAATTTTAGTTAATATTAACATAGGTGCAGCGTAATCAGGGGTCCCTCAGTATTTTCACTTATGAACTATTTCAACTTCAACCTTTCTTTAGATTCTAGATTTGTTCCGGTGTGGGTTGGAAGATTTTCCTGCTCAGATGCTGTGGTTCAGGTTATTTATGATGCCATTGTTTTTTTTTCAAGAGAGTAGGGTTTTATTATTTATGTCTGTGTAACCCGTTACAAAAAATCTTTTATCATTTTGCTAAAACTCTTGTATTCTGTCCCTTGCGTTAGTTAGTTTAGCTTGGAAAGCTTCGATTAAGTCTGAAGTTGTGTAATCACTATACGTTCACCAATCCTTCAAGCTACACGTACTCAGATTGTAATAGTGTCGGTAGAATTACCGACAATATATCCTTTTACTCATGTGCAAGTTAATTGTTCTACCATATTGTATTACTACATATAGAACTTATATCACTACTACTACTATTACCACTAGTATTGCATTTCACTCTGAGCCTATATACACCCTCTGTGTCCATGTATTGTTTGTAACGGCTTGACAAAGCTCCTGGAGAGCGAAACGTTGCCACAATAAAAATGTCACATTAGTTGCACTTGTGTCCTTTTACTTTACATACACGTATTCAGTTGCTTAGTTGTACGTCATTATAATTCTCTAGATGGAATTTGTTAGCATCTAAATAGGAGGGTTTGTCTTTTTTTTTTTATCCCTTGATCTTTGAGCAAATTCTGAATGGTGGCGCCAAGATCATCATTCACTTTGTGTATCAGAGGGTTTGTGGTTTTTATACCATTGGTCTTTATTAAGTAACGTCTATAATCTGCGTAAAGAATAATTTTCTTTCTTCTGCACTTAGTTCTTTGAGTGTTGGAAAGATGATGTACCCGCTATATCAGGATTTATGGCGCACAGTTTGAGGCATTTCGATTAAAGTCATTGAGTTAATACCGGCAGTGTCTTGCAAACTTAACTGCAAACCCGCTTACACAAACCAAGGTGTGACAACTGTCATAGGGTAGACTGAAGTTTCCTTATCCTTTCTCTATCCATTTCCATCAATCCACTTTACACCTACTACCCACAACACCTTGTACCGAATACCCGCTCTACACCTTATACCCAGTACCCACTTTATACTTGCTACCAACTCTCTACTCTGCCTTCGGGTTTCACCTGCAGTTCTGTGGCATGACAAATACACCTGAGTGCTGGGGACAGTGGCCTATACTTCGGCACTCAGACATGTTACCAAGCAAAGCAGTCTCGGAAATGGCGGCGGGCTGGCTTCGGGCGGGCTGGCTTCGGGCGGGCTGGCTTCAGGCAGGCAGGCAGGCAGGCAGGCAGGCAGGCAGGCAGGCAGGCAGGCAGGCAGGCAGGAGGGCGGGCAGGTTGGTAGACAGGCCATCCAGCAGGGAAGACAAGCCTGCCGGCCGAGCAGCGGGCCAGAAGATGCAAGGCTAGTTTTTGAGTCAGGTGTCTAGTTCAGGTATTTTCCTCGTAAACTCTTGAAGCACGGGACACATTTACACTGAGTGGTAATGATATACACGTTTGTGTTTTTATGGCTGTGTATATATTCGCCTAGATGTATTCTCCGAGTTAGGTTTGTGGGGGTATAGACACATACTGGAGCCTGGCATCTTAAACTCTGTCTTATATACTCTTGAAGCTGTAAACAGAGTTTGCCTCCACAATTTTCTTATCTAACTTATTCCGTTTCTTTTCCTCCTTGATGCGAAAAAATACTTTGTGACAGTATTATGGCTCATCTGTGTCTTTAACTTCAGTATATGTCCTGTTTGGCTGCCATGTCTGTCCCTCTTAAGATTTTGTACATCTTAATGAAATCTCACCTTTTATCTCCTCTTTACCAGGGTAATCTCTCCACATAACGCATTACTCGCAGTTCCAGGACATCTTTTCTGAAAAACTTTTGGAAATACTTTGTACACTATTGAATGTGTACATGTACTCTCCAATTTGGTTTACTAAAGAGTGAATTTTGGCATCTGGTTTCTTGAGCCCTCTCATACCTGTTTTTCCCCAAAAACGTGACTTGTAATTGCAAGGACAACGGTTCGATTCCAAATTTTCCTTACATTTTGAATTGGTATATTTTGTTTTAAAAGTCTTGTTATCGTCTCTTACTGTGCTCTACGGATTGATGTGTAAGATGCATTGTATTTCTGTTCTGCCACGTATTTAGTCATTGATGGTGAATGTTCGTGTCTTAGAGCTTTAACTTCGGAACGCTTGAAGCTATTGATATTCAGATTCCAGGATTAGCGCCCTTCCGCTACCTCCAGGACCTGTATTGCTTTTGATTGAGCTAACTCTACGGCATGGGAACACAAGAGTAGTTCTTATCCTTAACTGAAGCCTCCTCCTTCCTCTTCCTCTCCCTTTTCTTTCTCTTCCTCTTCTTTTCTCTTCCTTTGCCTTTCCTTTCTCATCGCGTCCCTTTCTGTTTCTCACCCTTTCCCTTTTCTTCCTCTCCCTTCTGCTTGGTGACATATTGATGATTCAGTCTTGTCAGGATTTACTAGATCATGTCGTGTAACTTACATTCTTTTGAATTACACATTTTGCTTATAACAGTGTATGCCATAGTTTTGTAGATGTATCAGACGAGTAATGTTAGTGACGTGTGGTGGTGCAACTTGTCTACCTGCCACGGTGGGTGAGTAGTGGTAGCTCTGCCTGCCACGGTGGGTGAGTAGTGGTAGCTCTGCCTGCCACGGTGGGTGAGTAGTGGTGGCTCTACCTGCCACGGTGTGTGAGTAGTGGTAGCTCTGCCTGCCACGGTGGGTGAGTAGTGGTAGCTCTACCTGCCACGGTGGGTGAGTAGTGGTAGCTCTGCCTGCCACGGTGGGTGAGTAGTGGTAGCTCTGCCTGCCACGGTGTGTGAGTAGTGGTAGCTCTGCCTGCCACGGTGGGTGAGTAGTGGTAGCTCTGCCTGCCACGGTGGGTGAGTAGTGGAAGTTCTACCTGCCACGGTTTGAGTTACTACATATAACGAATAGACTAGGATACCGAGACATAATAGAAAGACCTAGTGAACCTAAATTGTCAGCGGTATAACACAAGGATAGTGATTAACATAATGGAAATGGTTTAAACTAAATGTGATATCCCATGACAGAAGTGCCACATACCCTTAGCGGTGTGCTACAGCCATACGTCTGGCAGTGCTGCCAGGCAACCACTCAGACCTACCATATAGACCACCCACCCTACTCTCACCACCCACCCACCATACACTCACCCACCCACCCACCATACACTCACCCACCATACACCCACCACCCATATGCCGCAAACTTGGTTCGTATAAATACATCTTGCATATTACTGCCACCAGTAAGAGAAAGGTGAAGTGGAAATCAGTTTTCTTCCGTGGCATACAGAGTGTAGTAGGATACAGACAGGATGTCAGTACAGCATACCTGTGGGACATGTAAAAGTAACCCTTGGAAGGAAATCCAGAATCACATGCAACCTCTGCTTTTCTAAACATCATCTCTCATGTATTAGACTAAATACAGCCTCAAAAAATGACCTCGAAGTAGCAAGGTGTTTCTTGTTGTGCAATAGATATAGAACTTTGGGCAGGTATCAGAAAGGTACTAAGAGTAATAATTGATAAAAATAACCAAGAAAACAAAGATGACCTCTTGGATAGTCTGCCAAATATATATAAAACATGGGAGAAAGAGATAGTGAACCAAAAAATGCAAATGCCCATACCACAACAGATGACTTGAAACTATCTAGTCACCCACATAGGGCTAAACCAGACCCATCCTCCAGTCATAGCACTAATACCCACAGTGCTGGTGCTGGCCCAGGCTCAGCCCCCAGCCCCAGTGCTGACTCAGTCTCAGCCCCCATCCTTATTGCCAATCCAGACTCTACTAAGGACCCTACCACAGCCACCACTAAAACCTTAAATATACAACCATCATTGCACAAGACCATAGCCCACAGTACAGATGTAGGGGAGGAGTCTCCTCCTTCCTCTATTGAGGAAAGTAGATGGAATCCAGGAGGGGGTGGCCCTGGCTTGGATACTGAGGATTATAGTGCAGTCCCAGAACCTGCAGAAATTGACAACAACCTCCCAACAATTCTATCCAACCAAAAGTGAAATTGTGCAAATACTATGCTTGGAACATTTGTAAACATGGAATATCAGGAAAAAAAAATGGGACATGCAACTTTGAGCATCCCAAAAAATGTAGCGACCTCATGTCTAAAGGAGTGTGTCGTTCTTCTTCCTCTACTTTCTTTCACCCAAAAATGTGTCACTCCTCGGTCCTCCAAAAGCAGTGTTACAACATCAGCTGCCCTGCATACCATCTAAAAGGGACCAGGAGGCACAGACCCCACAAGACAAATAATAGTAGCTGCGACAACCCAACTCCATGTGATTTTTTAGTGGCAGGAAATGGAAAAAGAAAATGGAAGGAAATAAAAATAGTCCACCTTGGAGTCTTGTTGGACTGGAGGCACAGCCAGTGGCCACCCATGGCTCTCCAGAACTACAACTACTGATGCCAATAACAAAATCCCCCCAACAAGCACAGAATACAACCTCGTTCATATTTGCTAATATACAGGGCCTTAAGCCATCCACCAACAAAATACCTTTTATCAGTGGACTTCTAGAGGAGTCTAATGCAGTGTTTGCACCCTTCACAGAGACCCACACAAAAGATCACTTTGACAGTGAAATATGGATAAGTGGGTACAACGGAAGAACAGGCAACAAGGGGGAGTTGGCCTGTATTTCAAAGAGTCCCTCATCTGCACGGAGTTGCTGAACACCACAGATGTAGTTGAAGTTCTATCAATAAAGATCGAGAACCAAAACCTAGTCATCGTGGTTGTATATAAGCCACCAGATGCAACCTCCCAACAGTTCAAGGAACAGCTACTGAAAATTGATTACTGTCTGGAAAACCTTCCAGCTCCATCCTTAAACATCTTACTGCTTGGTGATTTCAACCTAAGGTATACAAAATGGAAGAATGTAGCAAATAATGTTATAGCAGAAACAATCCCTAGAGGTAGCGCAGATGAAAGGTCACACACACATGAGCTACTAAGTCTCTGCGATAAACACACCTTAACCCAGCAGATAGTGGAGCCAACAAGACTAGAAAACACACTTGACCTTATCTTCACAAATAATGAGGACCTGGTAAGAGACATAACAATATCAAAAACAACTAATTCCGATTACAGTCTAATCGAAGTCCAGACTTACATACACAGGGGTCCTGTTCAGCAAAATGCATGTACTTGTGAAGGTGTGTCCACAAAATACAACTTCAACAAGAACATCAACTAGGACCAGGTAAACCATGTCTTAAATGAAACATGTTTGGCAGATATCTTAATTAATATGGATGCAAACCAGTGCCTTGAAAGGATCAACTTCCTGGCAGCTGAAGCATGCTCTAGGCATAGTCCCCTAAGAAAGAAGAAGAGCAGGAGTAAACTGGAGAGAGAAAGATGCTCCCTCTACAGAAGACGACGAAGAATCACTGAGCTCATCAGGAGTGCTAGAGGTGAACTTGCGGATCTAGAGAGTGTACAGATAACCTTTACTGCATGTATAAGTTCTGTGAAGCACCTTAACTACTGGGAACGCTTGGAAGCACTTGTACTCGTTGGAACGCAGGAGAGAGATATATCATAATCTACACTTAGAAAATCTTAGAAGGAATGGTCCCGAATCTACACACACAAATCACTCCCTACGAAAGTAAAAGACTGGGCAGACTATGTAAAATACCCGTAATTAAAAGTAGGGGCGTCATTGGTACACTAAGAGAAAACACCATAAGTGTCCGGGGCCCAAGACTGTTCAACAGCCTCCCACCAAGCATAAGGGGAATTACCAATAAACCCCTGGCTGCCTTCAAGAGAGAGCTGGACAGATACCTAAAGTCAGTGCCGGATCAGCTGGGCTGTGGTTCGTACGTTGGACTGCGTGCGACCAGCAGTAACAGCCTGATCCACCAGGAGGCCTGGTCGTGGACCGGGCCGCGGGGTCGTTGATCCCCGGAATAACCTCCAGGTAGACACGGTGGGCGAGTAGTGGTAGCCATACCTGCCACGATGGGTGAGTAGTGGTAGCCCTACCTGCCACGGTGGATGAGTAGTGCCACGGTGGGTTGCCTATAGTCTGTTTATGGGGGTCACCGCTCCCTGTGGTCTAGTATCACACCAGGCCTCCTGGTTGAAAGTTCCTGCTACAGAATATACCAACACAGAGGTGTATATATATATGTATGTATGTATGTATGTATGTATGTATATATATATATATATATATATATATATATATATATATATATATATATATATATATATATATATATATATATATATATATATATATATATACATCTCTGAAATTCTTGATGACGCTCGTGTAACTAATACATTTTAAGTCCGATTAACCAAGCAGGTAACCAGTTCCTGCCACAGTGAGTGGGAGGTGACCTACCTTCCACGGTACCGTGACTGTAAATGGTCATGTGAGCTGCCTGGCGTGAGAACCTACCTGCCTCATGCCCATAGGAAGTAAGTTGCTGGACAGGTTGTTGTGGATGCCACAGATGCCAACCCACCATGGCGTTCTCACTAGTGTGCTTCACTGCCCTACCTCCCTCCCTCCCTCCCTCCCTCCCTCCCTCTTTCTCCCCTCCTCCGCCTCCTTCCCCCTCCCCCCTCCCCCATGCCCTTCCTAGTCATGTCTCCTCTCCCGTCTACTTCCTTCCCCCCTTCTAACCCACTTTTTATACCTTCTTTACCTTTCTATACTTTCTTTCTACATTCTAACATAAATTTTTACGAAAAATATCGTGGAAAATCAATTTTTTGAGAAGTCAATAGAGACGTTCATGAAAGTTGTGTTGTGATAGCTGTGTGCACTTAAGGGTCGCAAGCAGCACCAGTAGAACAACTACGGAAATCCTGTGCAGGTAAAACACAGGTAAACTTGGTATGTTTTTCCATTGGTCGGCATACACAAGAAAAACATTTGTGTCGCACGTGCGAGCCCTCCGCCACCAACAAAGACCACGGGAATCGGTCGGCAGATTTGATGGGGACGAGCAGGTCAAAATGAAATGCTCAGAGATGTAAACAGTCGATGTTTGTGAAATAATGATACGGTGTTATCCAAGTATGTAAGTTACAACGATACCTTCCCTATTGTCAAGAGGCAGACCGCTCATTTATGTAATTTCGTTATTGGACATTAACTGTACGTATATACAGTCAACAAGGAAGTTTGGCCTCAGGCCAGTCTTCGACAGTAGACGAACCCTGGAAAAAGGTTATATGTATATCACAGGTAGAGTGAGAGTGAGTGCATACGTTGTCTCGGGAGATCAGTCTGGGGTGGCTCTTCAACATTTGTATTCCTATATTTATCTTCATATTTTCATATGTTTTATATTAAATATAAAAGCAGCGATGGTTGTATTAACATTTCTCATTATCTCTGTTGCAGGTGTGTTGTGTTGGCTTGTTTGAGCTGCTGCTGTTGCTGCCTTGGTAACTAGCCTGGTGTACACTTTTTACGCCCCCTCATGTGCTCTCTTTAGTAACTACCGTCATGTACACAATGTACACCCTTTTTACTCTTCAGTAATTAGCGTAGCGTACAATATACATTCCTACTGTACACTTTTTAGTAATTACCTTAGTGTTCGCTGTTTATGGACTCTCGTGGTGTACACAATATGCGCCTGTCTTGTACACTTTAGTAACTACCTGCCCGTTTTGTACAATGTTAGTAGGTAGGTTGGTATACACAGTGTATGCCGCACTGTATACTGTTCAGTAACTACCTTGGTATACATTATATACGCTCTTCCAGTAATGTTTACCAGTTAGATTGGTGTAAATGTACGCCCGTCCTTTACATTAGTATCTAGCTTTGTCTACACAGTTTACACACTTCCTCTATACTGGTAACTCTCCTCATCCTCACAGAAGACATGATAAGAACACGAACTACAGCTTCATATCGTACGAAAATAAGCATGAAAGTCGCCTCGGTAAAAGACACATAAAATTTGCAAACAAATATCAGCAGTCTTCTAGTGGGCAATAGAAAATAACATGATGTTCAATAGTGACAAATTCCAACTGCTCAGATATGCAGAGAATGGAGAATCCAAAACGAGCATCGGATACAAAACACAGAACGAAAGGAATATGCAAAAGAGGTGGGTATAATAATGTAAGGTGTCCAGTCATTTAGAGAACACAATAAGACAAGTGCCAAGAAAGTTAGGAAACTGACAGTGAATAATGAGACCTTTCAAGACGAGGGGAAAAACGAATGGTAACACTGTTCAAATCAGTTGTGTTCTCTCGTTTAGAATATTGTTTAGTGTTGACGGTTCCGTTGAAGGAAGGAGAGATATCAGAAATGAAAAAGTTAGATCGTTTTCTACCAGCATATATCAAATAAAGCATTTAAACTTCCGGGAACACCTTAGAGTTCTTGAGATGTAGTCCATGGGACGAAGAAAACAATACATGAGTGCACAGTCGAAAATCTACGCATTACCATGACAGCGTACTAGAGTGAGAGAGAGAGAGGATAAGGAAGAGTAAAATAAATATAGTGAAAAACAAGACTTTTCAACTTGGTACCAGCAGATATTACAAATATTTGGACCGGGCCACAAGGGTGCTAGCCCCTGGAAACGACTACAGGTAACTTACCATCTCCAAGTGCCAGATCACCCAGGCTGTGATGAATAAGTGGTCCAGTGGGCCCTCCAGGCCGGGCTGCGAGGGTAGAAAAATTCTCAAAACCGTTCACACGTATATTACAGGTTCAGTACACTGTTACCTATCATAATGTGCACAGTTTACCCTCGTATAGTAATTATACGTATGTGCTGCTTCCCTGGAGACTATTTCAGGGGTCACATCCCCCGTGACATGGTCCCTGACCAGGCCTCCTGGTTGAACGTAAGGAACTTTCCCAGCTCCGTCTTGAAGATGGCTGAGGCAGAGCTCATTGGTAGTTCCCCTTATGTAAGAAAAGATGCTGTTGAAAAGTCTTGGTCCCTTTGCACTTTTTGAGTTATCTTTTAATGCCCTCACAACATACTTGCTCTCCATTGGCGGTATTTTCCACTGTCTGCCGAGTCTCTTACTGTCGCAGTTTCGTGTATACATTGCTCGTTTTGTATACTGATAACTATCGCAATGTACACAATGTACGCCCGTCCTGTACACACAACTATCACATTGTACACAGTGTATATACGTCATGAGACGGACAATATTTTCACAAAAAAAAATATTTAAACATGTTGGTTACAGGAATAGTTTGACTGGCAAATATTGTTGATGAGAGAGAGAGAGAGAGAGAGAGAGAGAGAGAGAGAGAGAGAGAGAGAGAGAGAGAGAGAGAGAGAGGGAGGGAGGTAAGGAAGGGAAGGAGAAAGCGGAGGGGGAGAAGGAGGGAGAAATTGCAGAGCATGTGTTTATTTTGACCATATCACTCTGTTGAGGTCTTGAATCTCAACATATGAGCGAAACTTTGTTAGTATAGACTTCGCAAACTCTGTCTCTTTACCAGGTTACAGTGCCTGTCAAGTGTTGTCGCTGCCATGTTTCTAGATTGAGATTTTGATTCCATGTCTCTGGATTAATTAATTTCCGTGTTTCTCAAGGCAGTTGCTATCGATTGTGAATTGTTGTTGGATATGTTGTGTGGCTTACCTGCTGCTGCATGTGTTGTGTGGCTTACCTGCTGCTGGATTATATTGTGTGGCTTACCTGCTGCTGGATTATGTTGTGTGGGTTACCTGTTGCTGGATATGTTGTGTGGGTTGCCTGCTGGTGGATATATTGTGTGGCTTACCTGCTGCTGGATATGTTGTGTGGCTTACCTGCTGCTGGATTATGTTGTGTGGGTTACCTGTTGCTGGATATGTTGTGTGGGTTGCCTGCTGCTGGATATGTTCTGTGGCTTACCTGTTGCTGGATATGTTGTGTGGCTTACCTGTTGCTGGATATGTTGTGTGGCTTACCTGTTGCTGGATATGTTGTGTGGCTTACCTGTTGCTGGATATGTTGTTTGGGTTGCCTGCTGCTGGATAGTGAGTTACCTGCTACTGCTTGTATCCACTGCTCACATAGCACGTGGATAAGGTTGGGGGATCAATGAGGGGTAACTGGGGAGGGAAGGAGAAAAAGTGGCTTGTATGTGGTAGAAGGTGTAGAGAAAGTGGCTTACCTGAGGATTTGGGTGTTATAAAGGGGCGTGGAGGTCAGAGGCTAAAGAAAAAGGGGCGTGGTGGTGGGTGAGTAAGGGGAAAAAGAGGCTAGGAGATGAGTAGCTAACGGGTAAAGGGCGTGGGGGTTAGTGGCTAAAGGAAAAGGGACGTGGGGGTAAATAGTTAAGAGGGAAAAAGGGCCCTGAGGTTAATGGCTTGTGGGAGCGTTAGCAAATTTAAATACATAAGCAATATTGTGTTTCCCTGTACACAGACAAGCTATGTACTGTATAATAGTTACACAGACAAGCTGTGTACTATATGATAGGTACACAGACAAGCTATGTACTATATGATAGTTACACAGACAAGCTATGTATTATATGATAGTTACACAGACAAGCTATGTACTATATGATAGTTACACAGACAAGCTATGTACTATATGATAGTTACACAGACAAGCTATGTACTATATGATAGTTACACAGACAAGCTATGTACTATATGATAGTTACACAGACAAGCTATGTACTATATGATACACAGACAAGCTATGTACTATATGATAGTTACACAGACAAGCTATGTGCTATATGATAGTTACACAGACAAGCTATGTACTATATGATAGTTACACAGACAAGCTATGTTCTATATGATAGTTACACAGACAAGCTATGTACTATATGATAGTTACACAGACAAGCTATGTACTATATGATACACAGACAAGCTATGTACTATATGATAGTTACACAGACAAGCTATATACTATATGATAGTTACACAGACGAGCTATGTACTATATGATAGTTACACAGACAAGCTATGTGCTATATGATAGTTACACAGACAAGCTATGTGCTATATGATAGTTACACAGACAAGCTATGTACTATATGATAGTTACACAGACAAGCTATGTACTATATGATACACAGACAAGCTATGTACTATATGATAGTTACACAGACAAGCTATATACTATATGATAGTTACACAGACGAGCTATGTACTATATGATAGTTACACAGACGAGCTATGTACTATATGATAGTTACACAGACAAGCTATGTGCTATATGATAGTTACACAGACAAGCTATGTACTATATGATAGTTACACAGACAAGCTATGTTCTATATGATAGTTACACAGACCGGGCCGCGGGGGCGTTGACCCCCGAAACTCTCTCCAGGTAAACTCTCTCCAGGTAAACTATATGATAGTTACACAGACAAGCTATATACTATACGATAGTTACACAGACAAGCTACGTACTATATGATAGTTACACAGTGGGAAGACAAGCTACTTCTTTCTCCTCATGTTACATCACACAGTATGGGTTACTGATGGCCTAGAGTAGTGGATGCGGCAGCAAGAGGAAAAGGGTTAAGCTATGAAGTGGCCTTGTAGGAGAGGACGAAGGGAAAGTGGCTTTTTATGTGGTTTATTAGTGGCAAAAAGAAAATGGCTTTGTAGGAATTAGGGGCGGTACGTTACTGACTCAATAACGTAGTGGATTAAGGAGTGGCTTAGGAAGTGAATTTGTGGGGAGTGAGTTAGGATGAAGCGTCTTGGGCAGGAAGGTGATGAGAGTAGGGTGAACTGAGGGGAAATTAACTGTCCAGGAGAGACTGAGGGGAAAGTATCAATTAGTAGGGAAGGGGAGGAGTGGCTGAAAGGAAAGTAGGTATTAACTTATTATGGGCAAAGTTAGGGGGGAAATTACCTTAGTGAGGGGAATTGTGCAAAATGAGGATATGGTGGTACTGAAGGGAATGTTGTACACTAAGAGAAAACACCATAAGTGTCCGGGGCCCAAGACTGTTCAACAGCCTCCCATCAGGCATAAGGGGAATCATCAGTAAGCCCTTGGCTGCTTTCGAGAGGGAGCTAGACAGATACCTAAAGTCGGTGCCAGATCAACCGGGCTGTGGTTCGTATGTTGGACTACGTGCGGCCAGCAGTAACATCCTGGTTGATCAGGCCCTGATCCACCAGGAGGCCTAGTCGTGAACCGGGCCGCGGGAGAGTTGATCCCCGGAATACCCTCCAGGTAGAAGGTATGGTGGCACTGAGGGGAATGTGTGAAGATACAGTGGCACTGAGGGGAATGTGAAGGTGAGGGATGGTGTCACTGAGTGAAATTTTGTGTGATGGATGATGACACTGAGGAGAATTTTGTGAGGAGGTGAGGGATGGTGCCACTGAGGGAAAGTAGACAAGTTCCTCGAATCACCAACAGTTACAGCCTGGTTGATCAGGCCTTGATCCTTCAGGAGACCTGATCGATCTGGGACCAGGCCACGGGCGCATTTATCCCTGGAAACGTTCTTCAGGTATTCCCTTTAGATAAGTGATGGATACCTAGAATTTACCTGGAGAGGGTTTCGGGGGTCAACGCCCCCGCGGCCCGGTCTGAGACCAGGCCTCATGGTGGATCAGGGTCTGATCAACCAGGCTGTTACTGCTGGCCGCACGCAAGCTGACGTACTAACCACAGCCCGGTTGATCAGGTACTGACTTTAGGTGCCTGTGCAGTGCCTTCTTGAAGACAGCCAGGGGTCTATTGGCAATACCCCTTACGTATGCAGGGAAGCAATTGAACAGTCTTGGGCCCCGGACACTTATTGTGTTGTCTCTCAGTGTATTTGTGGCACCCCTGCTTTTCATCGGGGGAATGTTGCATCTCCTGCCGAGTCCTTTGCTTTCATATGGAGTGATTTTCGTGTGCAGGTTTGGTACCAATCCCTCCAGGACCTTCCAAGTGTATATTATCATGCATCTCTCTCGCCTGCGTTCAAGGGAATACAGATCAAGGACCTTCAACTGTTCACAGTAGTTTAGGTACCTTATCGCACTTTGTGCCGTGAAAGTTCTTTGTACACTCTCCAGGTCTGCGATGTCTGCAATGTGATAGTGATACTGAAGGAAATGTATGAAGGGAGGTCAACCTTGTGTCTACCTACCTAGTACTGGCAGCCTAACGTAGCCACTACAGACCAACTGATGGTCATAAAAAATATTTGAAAATGGTTTCTAAGAAGCAATAACGCCAACCGCTTGGATTTCCACCATTTGCACAACGTAGGGCAACATGAGTTTAGAGCAGGTCTGTTTCTGCCTCTCACAATTACTGAATCACTATGACATGGTCTTGGATGCATTAGATGACAAATTTATTTAGCATACACAGACTTTGCAAAAACCTTCGACAAGTGCCACCATGGTGTAGTATCGCACAAAATCCGTACTACGGGAATACGTAACTGGAAAGTAGGCAGATGGATCTTTAGCTTTGTAACCTTTAAAACACAAAAAGAATTAGCAGAGTTGAATCAGACGCTGCCACAGTGAAAAGTTCTTTTCCACAAGGTACAGTGCTTGCCCCCCCCCCCCATCCTTGTCCTCATCCTCATATCTGATATAGAAGATGTAAACCATACTTCAACTTCAACTTACGACCAGAGCTTTGGTAAGAAGAGTAAGGAACGAGGTAGGATACAAAAGGGAAGTGGTCCAGCTACTTTGGTGCAGTTTAAAAAGTGTGTGTAACAGAAAATTATTGGAAGGGGTATACTACTTACCCATCAGAGTCACACAGATGTAACAGCTATATAGGTGCATGACTCTGAGCCGGTAATAGATATACAAGTTGCAATTGCGGTTTTATTTTTTTGCGATTGCATAACGAAGATTTCAACGACAAGGCAAGTACCGTGTCTATTTTGAAGACGAGACTAGAATTTGCATGCGATTGTTATCCATTGAGAACACTGTAAATCTTCAAGCGGATATAAGCCAAGTTTTCCACTAGGCCGCAGAAAACAATATGATGTTCAATGAGGACAAATTCCAGCTTCTCCGTTGAGGAATTCAAAGTTATAACGAAGTATAAAACAAATTCTAACCACACACTAGAGCGAAAAACTAACGTGAAGGGCTTAGGAGTGATAATGTCAGAGAATCTCACCTTCAAGGATCACAACAGCAGCGAA
Source organism: Cherax quadricarinatus (assembly GCF_038502225.1). Taxonomy (NCBI): domain Eukaryota; kingdom Metazoa; phylum Arthropoda; class Malacostraca; order Decapoda; family Parastacidae; genus Cherax; species Cherax quadricarinatus. The sequence goes on along the minus strand of NC_091330.1, from coordinate 2,992,806 downwards.
ATGGTAGGATGGATAATGAGAACCTTCAAAACAAGGAATGCCATGCCTATGATGATCCTCTTAAGACATCGTCGCTTTATATTTATTGAGTTATCTCTTAGCGGTACTAATACACCTATGCTTTCCATTGAATAAATTTGCACTATCTACAGTTTCTCTCTCTCTATCTCTCTCTCTCCCTCTCTCTCTCTCTCTCTCTCTCTCTCTCTCTCTCTCTCTCTCTCTCTCTCTCTCTCTCTCTCTCTCTCTCTATCTCTTTCTGACAAGGTGTTATTTTGGTGTGTAGATTTGTAACTAGTATCTCCTGTGTTTTCCAGATGTAAATATATGTTTCTCACTTGAACTTAAGGGACAACAGTTTGAGTGATGCGACGACCATTAAAACTTCTGTGCACATTCTCCAGGTCTGAAATTTCTTCAGTACAGTAGCGAAAAGACAAGCAAGATACAGAAAAAGAGTGAGTCGCAAAAAAATGCGAAAGTGAGCGAGGAAGGATGAAGGGACAAAGGGACGGTAATAGTGGTAGGGAGGGGCAGAGGATAGAGAACTAGTGAGGGACCGAGCAAGGGTGATGAGAGGCAGGAAGCTGATGAGAAAGGAAGAGGGAGAGCAGAGTTGTAAGAAGGGAGGGAGAAGGTGTAGGTAATACATAATAAAGGAAGGCAGAGTAATGGGAGATGGAATGGTGGGTGGATAGAGGGGGAGGAGAGGTAGGGAGATAGGGATAAACAAGGGAGCAGGGAGACAGGATAAACAAGGAGCAGCGGGGAGAGGAGCAGTGAACAAAGCAGTGTTTACCACTACATGTAAACATCTTGACGCCGGGCTGCCTGGCGCTTTTGGGTCTCCCCTCATCTCCCCTATCTTCCCCTCTCATCCCCTATCTTCCCCTTGCATCCCCTGTCTTTCTCTTCACATCTCCTGTCTTTCTCCTCTCCTTCCCTGTCTTTTCCCCTCATCACCCCTAGGTTTTATTCCCTACTGTATAACTCATATATAGTAGGGTAACAGCACACTGACCTGTGCCATCTTGTCCTCACCTCAGGTAAGTTATGTTTACAGATGGTCACCAGCATCATCAAAGATGGTCAACACCAGCATCATCAAAGATGGTCACCACCAGCATCATCAAAGATGGTCACCACCAGCATCATCAAAGATGGTCAACACCAGCATCATCAAAGATGGTCAACACCAGCATCAACAGAGAGGGTGGTGACACCAGCATCATCAAAGATGGTGGTGACACCAGCATCAATATTGATGGGCACCACCAACATCAATATAGATGGTCACCAACATCAGTATAGATGGTCACCAGCATCAATATAGATGGTCACCACCAACATCAATATAGATGGTCACCACCAACATCAATATAGATGGTCACCACCAACATCAATATAGATGGGCACCAACATCAGTATAGATGGGCACCACCAACATCAATATAGATGGGCACCACCAACATCAATATAGATGGGCACCACCAACATCAATATAGATGGGCACCACCATCATCATCATAGATGGTCACCACCAACATCAGTTTAGATGGGCACCACCAGCATCAACATACATGGTCACCAGCATCATCATAGATGGGCACCACCAGCATCAACATACATGGTCACCAGCATCATCATAGATGGGCACCACCAGCATCAACATACATGGTCACCAGCATCATCATAGATGGTCACCACCAACATCAACAATCACAGGAGGCTCTTACACTGACGATAAAAAGGAACTGAGGGGAATTCTAAGCGACTAATATGAATCAGTGTTCAGTAACTCGCTCAGTGAAAGTAGGTTGGAGAATACAGATTAAAAAAAAAGTAATTTGAAAACCTCACAGACTGAATTTGATCAACAAATAGAAAAACATACCCACTCATGCAGCCCCTGGACTGGATTCATGGAATCCCTTATGGAACAGCACAATCTGCATAACCCAAACCGGCATAGATTTAGAGTGGGTAGATGATATTTGCCACATCTACCAAACCAATATGACAAAATTATGAAGGCGTTGGAAGAAAACCAAAATGCAGATGTGGCACACACGGATTTTGCAAAGGCTTTTGACGGATGAAGTCATGGAGTAATTGCACACAAAATGACGGCGATAGTTATAATGGGAAAAGCAGGAAAAGATGGAAAACAAGGAGCAGTAGTAAACAAAAAAATCTAGCATTAGCAAAACAAAAAGCTCAGTAGTCAAGGTATGGTCTCAGACCTCTTTTTGTTTATCTTCATAGTGGACGTAGATAAAAGCATTCGCCATTGTTTCGTATCTTCAGTTGCGGATCATACCAAATAAGGATGAAAATCACCTCTGCAGAGGACATGGAGAAATTGCAAGAAGATATGAACAAGGTCTTCATGTTGACAATGTTGAATAACATGACGTTCACTGATTATAAATTCCAGTTGTTTCAGTATGAAAAGAATGAAGAGCTGAAAAGGGACATTATATACAAAACTCAAGAGAATCATCAAATAGAACAAAAGCAGCCTTTGAAAGACCTGGGAGTAATTATGTCAGCTGACCTTTCGGAGAATACAAGGCAAATGTCATGACAGCAAGATAGTGAGGTGAATAATGAGAACTTTCAAAATAATGGGAAATAGTACCCATGGTGACACTATTCATATCGCTTGTGCCCTCTCGTTTAGATTGTTGTTCACTGTTGACGGTTCCGTTCAGGGCAAGAAAGATATCTGAGCTGGGACATATGCAGAAGTCATTTACTGTGCACTTAGAGCCAATAAAGCTTTTACATTACTGGGAACGCCTCTTAAGTATGTACTCAGTGAAGCAAAGGAGAGGGAGACACATGACGATATGTCCTTGGAAAGTACTTCAGGGCTTTCTCCCAAACCAATACACTGCCATAATAGCCTACTGGAGTGAGATATGGGAGAAAATGCCAAATAAACCCAGTAAAAGTAGGGGCTCCGTTCTCCCAGACTTTATAACATCTTACCAGAGATATCAGAAACACTGCAGGGACAATTCGACAGAGCGTCGAGAGGAAACTGGACAAATATCTTCACTAAGTGCCCAATCTATCAGGCTGTGATGAATATGTAGTCCAACAGGCAAGCACCAGACGAGCCTGACCCAAAGCCAGGCTGTGGGGGGGAGGGGGAGGAAAACTTTTGAAACCTTTCAAAAGTATACCAAAAGTATACTCACCGCTAGTATCCTCTGCTGTTATGTAAACAATCATGATCGTTACTATCTTTTCTTGCGTTCGTTTTCTTTTATTAATTTCAAGCTTAGACATTACTCATGGACGTGTTCTCACAAAATTATGTTTCTAGGGGTTCATTTCTGGCTCCTGACTCTGTCTCGGGTTGACTTGGCTGATATCTGTTTGAGTTAAATCCCTTGGGCTTTGTCATACATGCTCTTCAAGCCGGGTGTGTTTGTGGTTTGCCAGCGCTCGCTCGCGTTTACTCATAAGAACATAAAGGAGGAACACTGCAGCGGGTCTACTGGCCCATGCTAGGCAAGTCTTTCTTAAACCCAAAGCCACTAACAAAAATATTTGCTCAACCTATTTTCAATTCTACTTAAGGAATAAACGTTGATAACCGCATTAACTCACTTAAATCCATCCCTTCTCACTCATGTATTTATCTAACCTAAATTTGAAGCTACCCAAGGTTTTAGCTTGAATAACTCCACTTGGCAGAATTGTGTTTGCAGGTGTTGAATCTCGGCTTAGCTTCTGTAGATAGATAAATAAGTGTTCGCGTGTTTGGGCGCACACGTGAGTGTTGTGGTTATTAATTAATGGCTTCTCTATCGTTTATTTTTGTCCCATACGTTGTAGAAGAGAAGCCTGAAGGAGGAAAATGTTAGAGGATGTTGCTAGAGCTTGGCAGCCCTTCCACTAGCTCGCCTCTGAAACTCTTTATTCCAACCAAGCATGTAATACGCTCCAGGGAACGTGCACTGAACGTGGCCAGCCCCTCAGAAAGTGCACAGAAGGTGATTAAGCAGGGGAAACGTGCCACTAAGGTGAGCAAGCAAGGGAAACGTATAGTGAACGTGGCCAGGCAATGAGAACGGTGTAGAAAGCATGACCAGGCAGTGAGAACGGTGTAGTAAGCACGACCAGGCAGTGAGAACGGTGTAGTAAACATGACTAGGCAGTGAGAACGGTGTAGTAAACATGACCAGGCAGTGAGGACGGTGTAGTAAACATGACCAGGCAGTGAGGACGGTGTAGTAAACATGACCAGGCAGTGAGGACAGTGTAGTAAACATGACCAGGCAGTGAGGACGGTGTAGTAAACATGACCAGGCAGTGAGGATGGTGTAGTAAACATGACCAGGCAGTGAGGACGGTGTAGTAAACATGACCAGGCAGTGAGGACAGTGTAGTAAACATGACCAGGCAGTGAGGACGGTGTAGTCAACATGACCAGGCAGTGAGGATGGTGTAGTAAACATGACCAGGCAGTGAGGACGGTGTAGTAAACATGACCAGGCAGTGAGGACGGTGTAGTAAACATGACCAGGCAGTGAGGACGGTGTAGTAAACATGACCAGGCAGTGAGGACAGTGTAGTAAACATGACCAGGCAGTGAGGACAGTGTAGTAAACATGACCAGGCAGTGAGGACGGTGTAGTAAACATGACCAGGCAGTGAGGACGGTGTAGTAAACATGACCAGGCAGTGAGGACGGTGTAGTAAACATGACCAGGCAGTGAGGACGGTGTAGTAAACATGACCAGGCAGTAAGAACGCACACAGGTATCCTGTGAACGCAAAGAGTGTAGGTTAGCTTTTTTTTTTTAATAAAATCATTAGGTACACGTGTCTTTTACATAACGTTTCAATAATCCCAACAGGTATTAATGTTTTCTTAGACAAGACTGGAGTGTCTTCTTACACGAGATTGGAATGTTTTCTTACACGAGACTGGAGTGTTTTCCTAGATAGGACGTAAGATTTCAGCTGGACTAGAGTTTTCCAACTCATTTTTTCTCCTTGATGCTGCCCACCACAATCTGTTAGTGAGCAGGACGCAGCAAGGGCTTAAGGAAGCTTATCCCGATGTTTCCTCGTACCGTGGAATCGAACCCTGGACCTTGTGATTGGAATGTTCTCAGCAGTGAGCTTCGCGGCACCCCATGGCCCAACGGTACAGTTAAGGTGATGGGGAGAAAAACTGGTAGTGTGTGCGGTATCTGGTGAAGGCGCGGGCAGCGGCCTCCCACGCCACACACAAACACTAGATACCTGACGCCCTTCCCTTGATAACTATGATGAATGAGGCGACCTTTACCTTACTCCAGGGTCACTGGGTTATTACAGGTCACGGTCTGTGGCCCTCACACCCATGAACTGTTACCTGTGGCATGCTACATGTGGCCCACGCCCACAACGTACTGCCTGAGGCCCCACACCCACAGCATACTACCTGAGGGCCCCACACCCACAGTATACTACCTGAGGGCCCCACACCCACAGTATACTACCTGAAGGCCCCACACCCACAGTATACTACCTGAGGGCCCCACACCCACAGCATACTACCTGAGGGCCCCACACCCACAGCATACTACCTGAAGGCCCCACACCCACAGCATACTACCTGAGGGCCCCCAAACCCACAGCATACTACCTGAGGGCCCCACACCCACAGCATACTACCTGAAGGCCCCACACCCACAGCATATTACCTGAGGGCCCCACACCCACAGCATACTACCTGAGGGCCCCACACCCATAGCATACTACCTGAGGGCCCCACAACTACAACTCAGGAGCCTATATAGTCGCATATTTTGCCAGTTTTCTTGACGTACTTTTTCAGTGGTCTTGTATTACTTTACATATTTCCTCCCTTCAGTACTTCCTGAACCCGTCCTCCAAATAGCTAGTTCATTCTCCTACGCGTTGCAGTTCGTTAATTTCGGTATGTTGATACCCGAGACTTAAGTTATATTACATAACAATAATTCTAATTATTTTGCATTTGCTTAGTTGACTGTCGATAAGTCAGATTGCATTATCGGGAGGAGTAACGTCTGACAGTGGGGGATGTATCGTCTTTGCTTAATAGCTGGAAACCCTTGTTTGTTGACGGTGAAGGTCAGGTTGATCTATCTTGGGTCTCTGTGTGGAAATAGGTCGCCTTGAGAGGATGATTACCCAGAAGGGGTAATTCCACTTCTACTGGAACGAAAATTTTGAAGTTGCCGTTGCTATGGAACCCGTAATGGAATACTTGACAGCTTTATCGCGTAGTTGAATATCATTCCAACCACTGGTTTTTATCAATTCATTATTGAGGTAATTTGAAGGTGTTGAAACTGGAGGCAGTAGAAGAGAAGATAATCAGTCCCTTAGCCTGGAGCAGGTGTTTAGTACCTTAGTCTCAAGGAAAGAGCATCAAGACTAAGGTACTGAACATCGGCTCTAGACTAAGGTACTGAGGTACCGAGGCTGATAGACTGATTGCCTTATATTCTACTGTCTGCAGTTTCATTACCTTCAAGTTACCTTGTGTATTAAATTGATAAAATCATTATTTGGCGAAACGTCTTCAAATAAAGATACCTAGGTATTGCAAGCATGTCTGATTCCGTAGTGGAATACTCGTCGGTATTATCATTGCCCTACTGAAGTTTCCCAGCTCAGACCGACGTATAATTTCATGTACGGACCCCATCCTTTTTTATGGAATATGACAGGGAAATATAGCCAGCTTCTGTTCCTGTAACCTTACTTATTGAATGGAGGTAACAGCACACTGCGGGTGTTCCCACATGGTAACTGGCGTATGCAGTAACATTAATGAAGGAATATGACAAGGTAACGTAGACAACTTTTCCTCCTAGACTGTAACTCCAGTATTGTAGTACAGCAACACAATGCTGTGTACCCAGTTTTGTTAAATAGCTATAAAAGGAATCATCTCTAAGGCTTCATTTATTACTACGGATTTTCCTCGTTCATTCTATCTTTGCCTCTTCATTTTCATACATTCTTGTTCTTTTCTTCCCTCCCTCCCATCCTTTAGAGTTTTTTTTTCCTTTTCTGATCAAGCTAATTCGTCTTCCTGTCTACTTCGGTGCTCGTCGAGTGGCCCATATTACTGGTCACCAGCCTCTTGCGTCGTATACCTGTTCTTGAAACTGCGTATTGAATCTGCCTCTACGTAATTCAGTTCATTTCATTTGCTTACCGCTTTCAGACTGAAGACTTATTTCTTAACGTTCATGTTTTCTTTTCTTTACTCATGTGAGGCGCTAAACCCGCGTGGGTCATTCATCTTCGTGGAAGACAGATTCATCAGTTTATTGCATATATCTTCTTGATGAATTATTTTACTTTAAGTTTTACAATGACATCATTAAGTATTTGGATCATTCTCCAACCTGTTGACTACGTGTAGATGGTTCCGAGGGTCTGTGTCCCGGAGCCCGCTCCCACACCAGGTCTACTAGTTGTTGGGCTGGTCGGTTCGGCTATTGGTGCTAGCAGAACACATTCGAACGTTAGTATCATAGCCTATTTGATCAACATTGATCCACTCTACTTCTCTTAGCCTTCTGAAGTTCCTGTTACCTTCCATCGCCTTCCCTTTTCACTTGAATCCCTTAACTTTCCTTCACATAGTTTCCCCCATCCATTACCATCGCTTACTTTCCATTGCGTTCCCATAATACCCCAACCCTTCCATCGCCTTCTACCAATCCAATCTGCACGCTGAAATTATTTGTGAAAGTGGGAGGCATTTAAGACGATGTAAAATACTCCATTAAAAACGGGTACAATAAAGAGTTCCGGGCCCGGGCAAGGAACCTTCATGTGTACTTATCTCGTTGTAGTTACCTAATTGTTTGTGAGGGTGACTGCTGTTTTGCAGGCTTTACTGGCAGAGTAAGTACCTGGTCTCTTGCGGCTTATACCTCCTCTTGAAGCTGGATGAAACTATTTTCATAATCACTTAGATGTACTTCCTAACCCTAAGCCTGAAGTCTTATCTAACCTCCCTGTTGGTCATCTGTGTCTAGTCATCTTCCGTCTTGTGTGAAGCTTACTTAGTTGTCTTTGAAGGGGTCGAGTCAGCTCCTGTGTGTATGTGTACTCGCCTAATTGTACTCGCCTAATTGTGGTTGCAGGGGTCGATTCATATCTCCTGGCTCCGCCTCTTCAGTGGTCGCTACTAAATCACTCCCTGCTCCGTGAGCCTTATCATACCTCGTGTGTGTGTGTGTGTGTGTGTGTGTGTGTGTGTGTGTGTGTGTGTGTGTGTGTGTGTGTGTGTTTTGTGTGTGTGTTGTGTGTACACTCCGGTGTGTGTGTGTGTGTGTGTGTATAGTGATGGGTGTGTGGGACGAGAGAGGGCTGCACCACAGTGTTGGGATGCGAGGAAGGTGGCGGGAATCTTTATTGCCGCCGTTCCGAAGGAGACGCCCCCAAAATATTCCTCTCGCGTCCTCTGCGGCAGCCACTGCTGCTGTTGCTGCTACTGCTGCGGGTGTCTCCAGGGACTTCGTTCACAGTGTGCAGGAAGGCGTTGTTGCACCAGGTATGAGTGTGTGTGTGTATACTCGCCTATATGTGATTACAGGGGTCGAGTCGTGTGTGTGTGTGTGTGTGTGTGTGTGTGTATTTTCGGTGATCGAGACTCAGGTCCTGGCTCCTAGACTACTACTTTGATAGTCATCACTGATTTCTGGCTTCTTAGGCTTTATCATATCTACATTTGAAACTGTGTATTGAGTTTGTCGTCACTGCTGTCTCATCCAAGTCATTCTACTTTTCATTCACCTTGAGACTAAAGAAGTACTTCCATATATTCTTATGGGTGATTTGCGTTTTCAGCTTCCACCTGTGTTCCCTTGATCCGGGTCCTCTTAATTCAGTCTGTCCCTTTCTACCCTGTCAGTTTCTCTTAAGATTTTGTAAGAAGTAATCATGCCGAGCTTTGTCCTTCTCTCTTCCAAGGTCGTCAAGTTCAGGTCCTTCAACCTCTTCTCATAGTGCATTCCTCTCAGTTCTACTGCAAGTCTGACTACAACCCTTTGAACCTTTTAGAGCTTTGCATATGCTTGACTAAGTGTGGGCTTCATGATGGAGCAGCGTACTCAATGATTGGCCAAGCTTATGTCGTATATAAGGTTCTGAAGGATTCCTTGTTCAAATTCCTGAATGCTGTTCTGAGGTTTGCTAATCTTGTATGTGCTGCTGATGTTACATAGATTGTGTAATAATGGTGGTATATTTGGTGTTATATTTCCTCCCTGGTCGTTTTCACTCAGGTATTTACAGCCTCTCTCCTCCCATGTTGGAGTGTGTGTGTACTCTCTGCCCTCGCCTCTGTTTCATCTGATCTTGCATTTATTCGGGATGAACTCGAGAAACCCCCAGTATGGCTACATTCGCAGTCTGTTGAGATTCTCTTACATTCTATCGGCAAACAGTGACACATAAGATGCAGTCCTCTTTAGTAAACCCTCTTCTGGTAGGTTGTTCACTTATATTAGGAAGAGTAGGGTCCTAACACTGATTACTGCGGAAACCCATTCGTTACTCTCTCCCATTCCGAAGTTTCACCCTTCACTGTTGATTCAGGCACTTCTTGGCTAGCTGGAGCACTCAGCCTTTTAACTAAATTTGAACACTGCTTTTCACATTAATTTCCTGATCAGTTTCTGGTACAGTACTGTATCAAATTTACCTGCACTCTTGTGCGGGTGTGGTCGTGGGTGGTTGTGCGTAAGTGTGTGTGAGTTTGTGTTTGGATGTGCGCTCGTACCTGTTCGCGCACGCGCCTGAGGTAGCCAGGTTGGTCTTATGATGAAACTGTACTAAATATTTTGAGACTTATCAGCACATCTGGCATTGCTCACGTTGAAAAGGACAAATAAAAACTGGATCATTGCTTGCTTTACGACTGTGGGTCAAGTGATTCCTTATTGATAACGCTGGAGAAGCCACTGCTCCAGCACCACCCACACACAACCTTGGGAAGGAAGTCTATCATTAGCAACACCGTTTACTGCCAATACTCGAAACTAACGTTAATGCTTCGTCATTTGTTTCAGTCTGTGCTCGTGCTATGTTTAGAACAGTTGAAACAACGTTAAGTGAAACGTTTCAGTGAGGAAATCAACGTAGAAAACACCTTAGTGTTGAATACAAATGCATACTGTCAACAGTATCGAAGACAAGACAGGTGTAGAACAACCCATTACCGTAAAAGCGTTTCGCTCTATCGAGCTTTATTAAGTCATTGATTCAAAAGCTCTTAGTTTGGGGGTTCTTTCCCACGTACCGGTCTCAGACCACCGGGACCCTTAGGGTTGGAAAGGAAGTATTACAAGATTAAGAAACGCATAGTAAAGTAAACTGATAAATGAAACACTTGTGCAACATTTGGGTTTATTTATTCTGGAAACGTTCCGCCAGCCATTGGCTTCTTTGGTCCAGTAGAGAGACAGGTGGAAGATGAGGACTTAGAGGTAATCAGTCCCTCAGCCTGGAGTCGATGTGTTCAGTAGACTGAACATATCGGCTCCAGGCTGAGAGACTTACTGCCCCCAACTCCTCATCTTCCACCTTTCTCTGCATTAGACTAAAGAATACACTAGCTGGCGAAACTTTTCCAGAATAAAGATACCTAAATGTTTCACGAGTCTCTCATTTATCAACTCGTCGGTTTTGTAAATCATTTATTCAATAAAGTATTTGCTGAATGCCACAATGAAAACTTTCTTTACATCTTCGTATTTTTGCTCGACGTTTCTAGTGATAGGCTCTCGCTCGTAGGTGACCATGATAACATGTTGACAAAAAAGAAATTAGTGAAATACTAAGGAGAGTACCACTTGAGTGTTGATTGAGCCATCAAACACAACTAACAACTCAAATGCAGTAATCATCGTGACAATAAACTTGGTTCATGTTTCGGATATCATCTTATTTCCTCTGGCCATCAGAGGAGCCACTGACATTTAAAAAATACTAGAGGTACTCGTTTCAAATTTGCATACTGAATAAATCTTAAAAAGAACAAGAGGTATATGGTGCGAAATACTGCACTGAACAGTTGGTATACATGAGTACAGTATCGGATAACTCTGTAAACATGAAAGGGTCCAAAGCTTATTAGCATAGTTACTTCAGTAACAATAAAATACCAATTAACCTATCTGTCCTCAAGAAGAAATTTGACAAGTGTCTGCAAAGTGTTTTTGATCAGCTGGGTTGTTGCCAGTTTGCGACCTGTGACCTGTTTCGAGAGATATCCTTCTTCAGTTTAGGTGCTTGCCTGATCAACCAAGCTATTGCTGTTAGGGGCCTGCTAGCTCACAGTGTGGTTGATCTGGCACTTGATGGAGATAATTCAGCCATCGGCTAGGAGGCTCAGACTGGAAAAGTACTGCAGAAAACAACTTTTATCATTAATAATATACACAGTAGCCATTTTATTAGTTACACCTGTATACCTGCTCGTTAATGCAAATATTTAATCAGCCAATCACGTGGCAGCATCTCGATGCCTAAAAGCATGCAGATATGGTCAAGAGGTTCAGTTAGTAAGACCAAACATTGGCAAGAATAAGAAATATGATCTAAGTGACTTTGACCGTGGAATGATTGTTGGTGACAACCGGGGTGGATTGAGTTTCTCAGGAACTGCTGATTTTCTGAAATTTTCACGCCAAGAAATCTCTAGTTTACAGAAAATGGTGTGAAAACACAAAACATTCACTGAGCGCAGTTCTGTGAACGAAAACACCATGTTAATGAAAGAGATCAGAGGAGAATGGCCAGACTGGGTCATGCTAACAGCAAGGTGACAGTAACTCGGATAACCATGCATGATAACATTGGTATGCAAAAGAGATCTCTGAATGTACAACACATTGAATCTTTAAAGTGGATGGGTAGCAGCTCCAGAAGAACAAACCGGGTTCCACTCCTGTTAGCCTAGAACAGGAAAGTGAGGCTACAGTGGGAACAGGCTCACCAAAGCTGGACGATTGAAGACTGGAAAAACGTCGCCGGGTCTGACGAATCGCGATTTCTTCTGCAACATGCAGATGGTAGGGTCAGAATTTGACGTAAATAGCATGAATCCATGGATCCATCTTGCCTTGTATCAACGGTCCAGGCTGGTGGCGGTGTGGGAAATATTTTCCTAACATACATTAAACACCATAATACGAGTTGAGACCCTTTAAATAACACAGCCTTCCTGGGTATTTTTGCTGACCACGTGCATCATTTAATGGCCACAGTCTGCCCTTCTTCCAATGATCACATGCTTCACAAAGCATGTGTCAGCTCAAGCTGGTTCCACGACAATGACAGTGAATTCAGTGTACGTCAGTGGCCTCCACAGTCACCAGATCTCGATCCAATAGACCACCTTTGAGATGCGGTGGAACCTGAGATTCGCAGTATGAAGGTTCAGCCGACAAATCTGCAGCAGGTGCGTGATGCTATCATGTCAACATGGACCAGGCTCTTGAATCCAGTGCCATGAAGAATTTAGGCTGTTCCGGGGGCAAAAGGAAAGGCCCTAATCAGTATTAAAGGTGTACCTGATTAAGTGGCCACTCTGTGTATACAATGAATTAGATACACAAGATATTGCTGACTTGAAACGAAATTTTAAAGTATGATACTTCACGAATACTCGATTCACTGTTTTTTTTTTTCCTAATAAGTTTTTCTAATGTTTTGCTTATCATACTGGGGAGACTGACCTATAAATTATTTCAAAGGACTTTTCTCTATCATTCTTTGTAAATGCTCACCATTTTCCAGTTACCTTCCACTTTGCTCTCAACTACGTATTGAAGATAGTCCAGATAAGTTGATTAAGTTCCTCTCTGCACACAGCTTTAAAACTCCAATTAATTTTTTATAGGTTCTCATAGTTTTATAATTAATTTCTTAACTTGTTCGAACGTTATTTCAGTGAAATCCATTTTACTGTTGACCATGATAAATTATTCTTAAATTATTTTTTTATTGACAAAAACATGGACACTTATATTCATTAGTTCTTACATTTCGTCTTCTGAATCTATTTTCTTAATATTTTTAAATAATTACATTTTTATTTTTCACATTCAAGATTTTTACAAACTTAGAAAGACATTGTTTTGTTCATATCCACAGTTTTTTTTTTTTTTTTTTTCAAAGTTTTTAACCTCTTAGTTATCTGACTAGACTTTTAGCGCTCTTGGAGACTGAAAAATGTAACAAGATTTAGATACTTCCTAAAGAATGCTGGTTGCTTGCGCATTACTTGCAGCGTCACACTACTCGCCACGGCACTCCACGGTCTCAGACCAAGCCTCCTAGTTGATGGTGTGGTCAGTCAGGGCGTTAGTGCTCACAGAATGCAGTCCAACGTAAGCACCACACCTGGCTGATCGGGAACTGCTTGGAGGCACTCGTCAAGCGCCCTCTCAAGGACAATACGGTCAGAGTACTCAATAAATATTACAGTTGATGTTGCTGCTCCTGTTCCTAGGCCACTTACCTCCTAAGCCGTAAAGTTTGGTTAGGTTAGGTTGCCACAGTAAAATGTCGCATTAGTTGCAGTTGTGTCCTTTTACCCAACATATTATCGGTAATTCTACCAACATTAGTACAAATTTGTCCTCGTTCACCATCGTATTGCTTTTTTTCTGTGGCCACTGAAAGACTTGGTTAATATCACCTTGGATCATATCACCTTCATGGTGGAGGGGGGGAAGAGAGGGCACTAAACTCGTAAGGGTCGTAAAGCTCCTGGAAAAAAATAGAAGGCAGTCATATTCGATCCAAGGAAGAGGAGGTCATGTTCATTTTCCTGGATCAAGAGTCCCTTGTTGGCGTCAAGGAACCGCCCTTGAGTAAATGTTAGTTGAGGGATGTGCAGTGTACTCGATGGATACCACACTTACGAAGGAAGATAGTACTTACTAAGTGCTATCTATGTATTTTGTGAAACTGAACTGGGGTGAGTACTGTGCTTCTGATTTTCTTTGTTCACTATTACTTTTTACGTTTTCTTTGGTAGAGAGTTAAATAACCAAGCTGTCCACTTTTCCAGTTATTTATTTTGCATATATTTTATCACACCGTGATCTATGGCCCTTGTGGGTTTGGCGCTTAGTTCTGATTGTAATAATAATACACCATGTCCGTGTTTGTCAAAAGCTTTTTGCTAGATCTTTGTAGTGAACTTCTGCCTCTTGTTTGTTTTCCAAATCATCCTCGATCAAGTCGTGATGGTTCAGTAGTTGCCAGACGCAAGAGCGATCTACCCTAAACTCATGTTATCTGGGTTATGAAATTGTTCTTAAATCATAAATTTACCAATCTTCTTAAATCTCTCTTAAAGATTTTGATAACGTAAGACGTCAGTGTTTTTTCTTTCCAAGTCTTGATGAATATGAAGTTAAATGTCTGGACCTGGGGTAATCATTGAGTAAATTATAATTTTTTTTTTTTCGAAGTCGAGTAGGGCTGCTGTTAGACTGGCTCACTGAACACAGGATGGTATTGTAACTTTAGTATTTGACTTATTTCTTTCCTGTCATCAGTGTAGGTTCCATCTTCTTTAAACAAGGGCCCGATGGCAGAGAATACTGCAGTGTGCTCAGGCTAGCTAGGGAGCCAGGTAGGGCTGGAGAGGTACTGCAGTATACACAGTCCAGCCAGGAAGCTAGATAGGACTGTAGAGAATACTGCAGTATACACAGTCCAGCCAGGAAGCTGGATATGACTGTAGAGAATACTGCAGTATATACAGTCCAGCAGGGAGCCGGATAGGACTGTAGAGAATACTGCAGTATACACAGTCCATCCAGGAAACTGGATAGGACTGTAGAGAATACTGCAGTATATACAGTCCAGCAGGGAGCCGGATAGGACTGTAGAGAATACTGCAGTATACACAGTCCAGCCAGGAAGCTGGATAGGACTGTAGAGAATACTGCAGTATACACAGTCCATCCAGGAAGCTGGATAGGACTGTAGAGAATACTGCAATATACACAGTCCAGCCAGGAAGCTGGATAGGACTGTAGAGAATACTGCAGTATACACAGTCCATCCAGGAAGCTGGATAGGACTGTAGAGAATACTGCAGTATACACAGTCCAGCAGAGAGCCGGATAGGACTGTAGAGAATACTGCAGTATACACAATCCGGCCAGGGAGCCGGATAGGACTGTAGAGAGTACTACAGTATACACAGTCCAGCCAGGTAGGGCTGTACACTTTCATTCCCGGATTCCGGTGTGCAGCACAGCTTTCTAGCAGCGGTGCCAACTTTCACGTATGTCTACTGGTGTGCCCTCCCCACTTGCCCCTCTCTCCCGTTGCCCACACACTTGCCCAGTGCCCACCCTCATAAATTAAAGAGCCTAAATTTTTAAGGACTAGCGAAAGTCCTTTCAGCTGTACTCCCTAGAACGCAGGCAAGAAAGAGAGCATATCATAATCTACACCTGGAAAATGCTCAACGGACTGATTCCAAATTTGGATACTGACATTCTTCCTTACCTGAGCAAGAGGCGGGGGAATTCAATGAGTACAAGTGTGTAATAGCCCCAAGATAAGTTCCTAAAGTCAGTTCCTGATCAGCTAGACTGTGGTGCCTATGTTGGATTGTGTGCGGCTACCACCAACAGCTTGACTAATCAAATCATTATATACACAGGAGGTTTAACGAATGTTGCAAGATGATATCTCTGGTGAAAAGCAGGGGAGCGATGAATACAGTGAGATAGAACTCAATAGGTCTAAAGGAACCACGACTCTTCAACACACTTCATGCATAAGGGGGATTACCAACAACTCCCCTCCCCTCCCTGGCTGTCTTCAAGAGGGAACTCGACAGGTTCCTCAAGTCAGTTCCTGATCAGCCGGGCTGTGGTGCATACGTAGGGCTGCAGGCGGCAGACACCAATTACCTGATCGATCAGGCTAGCAACCAGGAGGTTTGGTCTGGGACCCGGCCGCGGGGTCGGTGATCTGAAGCGACTACAGGTAACATACAGGTAAGCCAGGGGGCCTGGCTAAGTAGGCAGTGAAACCATCAACAGGTAGCTTGTCCCTAGACACGTGCTCTTCCTAACCCCCTGTCCTTCAAGCCTGCCTTCCTTAACCTCCTGCCCCTCATGCCTAACCTCCTGCCCCTCATGCCTAACCTCCTGCCCCTCATGCCTAACCTCCTGCTCCTCATGCCTAACCTGCCCCTCATGCCTAACCTCCTGCTCCTCATGCCTAACCTCCTGCTCCTCATGCCTAACCTCCTGCCTCTCATGCCTAACCTCCTGCTCCTCATGCCTAACCTCCTGCCCCTCATGCCTAACCTCCTGCCCCTCATGCCTAACCTCCTGCCCCCTCACGCCTAACCTCCTGCCCCTCACGCCTAAGCTCCTGCCCCTCACGCCTAAGCTCCTGCCTCTCATGCCTAACCTCCTGCCCCTCATGCCTAACCTCCTGCCCCTCATGCCTAACCTCCTGCTCCTCATGCCTAACCTCTTGCCCCTCATGCCTAACCTCCTGCCCCTCATGCCTAACCTGCCCCTCATGCCTAACCTGCTCCTCATGCATAACCTCCTGCCCCTCATGCCTAACCTCCTGCCCCTCATGCCTAACCCGCTCCTCATGCATAACCTCCTGCTCCTCATGCCTGCCCGCCCTAACCTACTCCCTCTCACACGCATGATGCACACACTGCTTCACACATTTATCACACCTTCACACAGATGGGGGAGTATATAAGCAAGGGTGGGGTGACCTGCATCTTCCTACACTGCAAGAAAGCGGTAGGCACATCCCCCCCTCAGAGATAAATCTTAGAGTTAGAAGAGAGTAGCGAGAACACCGTAGTGGAACCTTTAAACACAACATTTCCTACAGAAATGGTCTTTTTCGAGTATATATTGATAAAGTCGCGCCGATCTGAGCGAAACTTCGTAATAAGGTGTTGACAAGAAAGAGTAACTTGATCAGTACCTATCAACCCCTGCCATCATTCATCTGCAAGTTTGAAGAACTATCAGGCATGAAAGCTAAGAGTTCTCCAGTGAATCAAGGAATGCCTGAGAGATAGGCGAAAGTGTATATAGGCTGTTCCAATAGCTGTCAGTAACACTATCCATCAAAAATCCAGAAGTTACACTATTTCCAAATTGCTAATCAATAGAATATTACCCATTATGGAGACAGCTGTAATATAATGTTGACAGGTACTTCTCAGAACCAGCTGCTACTATATATACTCGTTTCGTAGTTATCTCTGTATTAGGACTGAAGAAGCCAGTCGTGGCGAAACGTTTCCTCTAATAAATGTCCTGAACTGTACATAAGTGTCTTTTTCCACAGAAATTGAAAAGTAACAGTGTGAAACGAAGTATCAGGATAGGCCAGAGTTGACAAATAGGGTTCCCGAGGATCATTACCATGAGTAATACCGTTTCCGGTGTATGTAAATGATTTACTAAAGGAGTTTGAATCTTGCTCGTGCTTGCGGCTCATGCGAAACTTCGGAAACTAATACAGAATAATAAAGGACAGACTGCCTTAACTTTATTCAAGAGGGAACTTGATAACTTTCTGAAATAAACTCTCTGTCAGCCTGGCTAACATACATGCAGTCAAAATTCGTGGTCCACGACTCTTTAACCTGCTGTCAACAGGTTTCAAGACTGTTTCAAGAACTAAGATAACTAGAATGGGAAACTGTAAGAAAAATATACCTGCCATTCCAGGGGAGAAGACTTCGAAGAGACATGGTCATGATGTACAAGATAATTTACACCGACAGAGGAGACAGGGACATACTTTTTTGACAGAGGAGGGAAGAGAACAAGGGAACACAAATGGAATCTATAAGTTCAAATGAGCCAGAGGGAGAAAATAAAGAATTCTTTGAGTGTGAGGGTAGTGAGCACGTGAAATGCATTAAGAGGTAGTGGAGACTAACTCTATGTATGGATTCAAATGTATAGTATATATGACGACAGCTAACTGAAGCGGGAGTTTCCATCAACCAATCGATCGACTGGAGAAAGTTGGAGACCAAGAGCTGAGGTTCATCCCCTCAACCACAGTTAGGCATGCACAACGAAATGGTTACTTCATCATATGCACTACCCACACATATTTTTACCTCTTATAAAGGCCAGATCTGAGTCAGTTGCTATATATCCACATCAAAAAGAAGAGAACTATAAAAGATTGGATAATGAAGCTGCAGAAGGAAGGAGGGAGCTCACTAGAAATGACTGGAATTCTGCGAGGAGTTGAACCGAAGATCTAAGGAGGCATTCTCAGTGGAATTAGAAATATTGTCAGAGAATCAGAGTCCACCATGGAGTACTGAGCATTATACTCACAGTAGGCGAAAAGGTGAATCCACACTGAGCGAGCTAGACGCCTCGAAGGCAATGGGGCCAGACAACAACTCTATAGGTTCTGCGAGAGGGAACAGATAGAACTACATGAAGCACTAGAAGCTATCTTCACTAAGGTAGTTTAAACAGGGCAGATGTCAGAGGTCTGGAAAACAGCGAATATGGTCCTGACATTTAAGAAAAGGGGACACTCATGTGCCACTTAACTACAGGTCAGTGTCACTGACATGCATAGTTTGTAAGGCTATGTTGAAGATTATCATTAGAAGAGTATTGAATCACCTGGAAAGGTACAGAACCTTAGACAACCAGAACGGCTTTAGAGATTGTAAATCCTGTTAGGTGATTGGACACAGATGCAAATAATGTGACATTTTATTGTAGCAACGTTTCACTGTCCATTTACCTAACATTCTGTCTGTAATACTACCATTATTACTAATTATAAATCCTTCCTCACAAATTTGATATGAGTTCTTTGATAAGGTAACGAAAGTTAGGCAGGAGAGAGACAGAGGACTGGGTATAATACGAAAGCATTGTGTCAACATCCATAGTGGAAGACTTCAACCTGTTTCCAGCAAATATTAGAAATATTGTTAAAACAGAGGTTAGTTTTCAAGAGAAATCTGAATCATCTCTGCCAAGTGCCAGATAAGCCAGGCTGCTATGGCTGGCTACGCCTGTTGACTGCTAGCAGCAGCGACTTGGTTGATCAAGAAAGCAACACAAATCTGGTCTCAGGTCGGGCTGCAAGGATAGAGAAACCCTCGAAACCAGTCACAGGTATATTATCATTTCACTTGTTCTTAAAAGAAGTACACACGGACGTAATAATTCCAGAAGTGTACACGGACGTCTTAATTCCAGAATTAAACACGGACGTCATAATTCCCCAACATTTTTACGCCTAAGTTCTCGAAATTATGTCTGCTTGTTTACCTTCGTTGTCTATTTGTCAGGTTCTTTAGTTACTGTGCCTTACTTGTTTCGAGCTTCACTCTCTCTCTCTCACTCTCTCTCTCTCTCTCTCTCTCTCTCTCTCTCTCTCTCTCTCTCTCTCTCTCTCTCTCTCTCTCTCTCTCTCTCTCTCTCTCTCTCTCTCTCTCTCTCTCTCGCTCCCTCCCTCCCTCGCTCCCTCCCTCCATCCCTCCAGTAGAGATCAGTACTATAGACCTGTGCTTCATACTTGTCTCACTACACTCAACCATGTTCCCTCTGTTACAATGACCGTAAGTTTAGGGCTCAGCAGACATGGTTACACTGCACTAGGATCCCTGGCGCTCGTGGCAAGTTTATGAGATGAGTTGAATCCCCAGCGGCGCATGGAAGTGTAGTGATTGTAAAATATGTACTCTGGGACCCTATCCAGTCTTTACACAATAATAAATGTGTCGCTGGAAGGTGTTAGCAGTTAGAGAACAATGGGTCAGCATCACACGAATATTCAGCAGATAAAAATAACAACGGATAAAATGCCTTATTTGTATACACTGTTTATTATAATGATGTATATTATAACATGTGGAAGTGTTACCTAACACGCGGAAGTGACACTTGACACTTCAGGTAGTAAGGGGTTATTTGAACCTACTGATATATATCTTGCAAAGAGAACTTGACAAGTTCCTGTGAGATGTTCTGGATTAGCCAGGCTGTGGTGTCTGGGATTTCGTGTCATAAACACCGACAGCCAGAATGACCAGGTCGACTACCAGGCGAGAACGGGCAGCGGGAGCTGTGGCCTCTGGAACCAACAAGAAGTAAACAAGATTTATATACCTTTATCTTTGATGAGTTCCGAGAATTCTTCTACTTGCTTGGTCAACCAGGCTGTTGCTGCTGGTTGCCCACTGACCCACATATCCATCACAACATGGTTGATCTGGCATCTGGTGAAGATACTTATCCAGTTTCCTCTTGAAGACTGCTACACTTGCCCCAGCAGTGTTTCTGATATCTTCTGGTAAGATGTTGAATAGTCTGGGGCCACGAATGTTGATACATGGTTCCCTTATTTTGCACACTGCACCTCTTCTTATCACTGGGTTTATTTTGTACTTCCATATCTCTCACTCCAGTATGTTGTTATGGCAATGTGCAGATTTGGGATAAGGCCCTCGAGTACTTTCCAGGTATATATTATCATGTATCTCTCCTCCGCTCCGGTGAGTGCATATTTAAGACTATAAGGCGTTCCCATTAATTTAAATGCTGTGTTGTCTCTATGCGGGCTGTATCTGTTTCAGCTCTGATATTTCTCTCGCAATAAGATCACAGAAAACAGGTGATATCACAATATGTAAAATAACCACAGTAAAATATAGTGAACTTCCATTCGCTTTCGTGATTTCTCACGTTATCAAGGAATAATAATAATAATAGGACAACTGCTTGATACAGTACCGGGCTAAGGGAGCAGGAAAATTCTCGAAGCCCATCCAAGTTATATCAAAGGTATGCAGTGTATGTCCTATTTGTTCGTTGTATTAATAGTTTCTAAGGTTAAGGTATTTAAGTATTGTCTGAGGAGGGGGGGGGGAGTAATAGTAACTGAGGGATAGGTGGAGGATGGTGGGGAGGGAGGGCTGATGGAGACTGGCTTATTTTTTGGTGTGCAGTATTGGATATATCAGCAGTGTGCTGATGGACAATGGAACCAAGAGCTACCTGTTTTGCCCTGTGGCTGGAAAGGAAGGGTTGTAATGTGAGGAAGGGAGGGATGGTAGAGGGTAGATAGGAAGATTTACGGTGGACGAAAGGTATGGTGGTGGGTGGAAAGAAAACGTTATGGTGGGAGTGCTGGCAGAGGGTGTAAAGGAAGGGTTACAGTGGGAGGATGGGTTGGTGGAAGGCGTAAAAGAAGGGGTATGGAGGGAGGGAGGGATAGCTAGTTAAGGGTGTTAAGAAAGGGTTATAGCGGAAGGGGGCTGGTGGAGGTAAAGGAAGGGTTATAGTGGGAGGGAGGGCTGGTGGAAGGTGTTAAGGAAGGGTTATAGTGGGAGGGAGGGAGGGCGGGCGGGCTGGTGGAGGGGTTATATCATTATGGCTCACCAGGGTAGTCTTCTCTCACCACTAAGGATCACACAACCCTCGCAAACAATCTGTCTGGAGGCTACATTTTCCTCTTTACTCTCGAGCGGCTGATATTTGGCGGGAAAAGTTGGTGCGTGTCGGGTAAAAGATGAAGAAATGGCGGGCGAGGCGGCGCGAAGTTGCCCGAATACAAATGAGATAGTTACCGTATCCTGAGGCATGCTTGTGGCCCTGGCTTGGTCTTCCGTGTACACACACAGTATTAATGATAGGGGTGTTTAAGAGAGTTGCTACTTCACTGTTAATACTGTCCTGTACCTGTGAAGATATTCATCATGGGAGGTCCTCAGGGCACCAGTAGGGGGGGGGCTTTGTGATCCCTGGGGGTGAGTGTGGGTGCTGGGACACGGACCAGTCGAGTATTAGCGTGGAATGCTAAGCACTGGGTAAGAGATGTTGTCATTGATTCACACCCGAAAGTCACACCAGCCTCTGTTGGGATAGTGCCCCTCACCTTCAACATCTTGCTGGCTAATTTATGCCCCGTCCCCCACACACCCAGACATACACATACACAGACAAAAGGCCCTGAATTGCAGGCCGGTATCTCTTAACATGCATACAGTCACAAGTTCCGAAGATAGTGCGGAAAAGAATATTGTGACACTAGGAGAAGATTCTTTACGGAAAAACAGCATAGATTTAACAATAGGAAAAAATCCTGTCTTACGAATTTGCTGGAATTCTACAACAGAAAAAATCACTGTAATAAAATGAGAAGACAGGGTTGAGCGGATTGTA
This sequence comes from Cherax quadricarinatus, assembly GCF_038502225.1. Classification (NCBI taxonomy): domain Eukaryota; kingdom Metazoa; phylum Arthropoda; class Malacostraca; order Decapoda; family Parastacidae; genus Cherax; species Cherax quadricarinatus. Next base: position 2,970,556 of record NC_091330.1, on the reverse strand, counting down.
TTTTCTTGGACTGTAGAGAAGCATTTGATACCAGAGATTATTCCAGAAATCAGAACAAGCAGGGTTAAAATGCAGAGTGCTCCAGTGGGTTAAAGAGTACTTAAATGAAGAGAAAAAAAAGCACAATGTGGTGACCGAAACGTCGTCATAAGCTCCTCTCTTGTATGTGCGGGTTATTAGTATATTATCTAAATGAGAGAGTAACATTAAGGGACGAGACATCCGAATAGGAGAGAATAAAGAGTGGGGTTCCACAAGGATTAGTGTTATTTCCACTACTGTTCTTAATATACGTGAATGACCTTCCAGAGGGAATTGAGTCCTGTGTCACTGTTTGCTTACGATGTCAATCTAATGAGAAGAATACGAGGCTGGAGATGTGGTCATACAAGTGGCTTCTCAAGTTCAGCCAAGTAAATGTAAGTATGTAAAGGGCAGACCGGAGACAGAGTACAACATGGGAGGAGAGAAATTGTAAATATCAGGGAGCAAAAAGGATCTGGTGGTGAATATATCACCTAGCATATTGCCAGAATTTCACATAAACCGTATAATGGCAGAGGTATATGCAAGATCAGCGAACCTCAGAATAGCATTTTAGGAACTTGAATAACGAATCCTTCGGAACCTTATACACGACACATGTTAGGCCAATCATCGAGTACGCTGCCCCAGCATGGAGCCCACGCCTGGTTAAGCACAACCAGGCTAGTGCCAGAACCGAGAGGAATAGTCTATGAGGAGAGGTTGAAAGAACTGAACTTGACGACCTTAGGACAAAATGTTTGAATTAAGAGGACCAGGATCAAGGGGGACACAAGTGGAAGCAGAAGACGCAGATGAGCCATAGTGATGTAAGGAAGTATTTCTTTCGTCTCAGAATGGTTGCAAAATAGAATTACTTTGATGAGGCAGTGATGGGAGCAAACTTAATACACAGCTTTAAGAATAGATATAAGGAAGAAAATGCCAGAAGTCAGTGATCCGATCTACGTAGTGTAAAAGGCAGGGCCAGAAGTTGAGCATCGACCCCTTCACATACATATTGGTGAGTACACCCACACACAGAGACACACAGGGAAAGAGAGAGAGAGAGAGAGTGGCGGAGGCAAACTCAATGCACAGCTTCAGGAGTTGGTTTAGAAAGACACGTAAGCAAACACTATGACATATTTATTAGAAAACGTTTCGGTCCTGGGACCTTGATCACTTCTAACATACATGTCATAGTGTTTGCTTACGTGTCTTTCTAAACCAACTTGTCGGTATTTATTACCAAGGTTTATACCAGCTTCAGGAGTAAATAATGATAAGGCCCTAGAGGCCAGAAGTCATGCAGATCTTTCACAGTGGTCTAGGAGGCGGGGCCAGGAGCTAAGCTCGGTGAGTATACCTCTCCCTTCCTGAGATACATTCGTAGAGGTCGTACATGGTAAAGACAGACAACAGGATAAGTGTTTCTTACCGTGGGTCTCGGTCATATGATGACCCGCAGCCGGAGCTTTTGGTCATCTGACCGAGGTCTTCCGCTGACTTAGCGGTTCACCCCTTTAAAAATTATGGTTATTTTCCGAAAAGAACTATATTTATTTACGTCTACCTGGCAGTACCTGTGATGTACGCGGTTTCCACTTTCTCTTTGCTTCTATTGAAAAGTTTATTTACTCTATTCTGAGAACGTTTGAAGTATTGGTTGGTTGCTTATACACTTCCTCAACTTGTGGAAACAACCACCAGGAAACAAGTTTTTCTGGCCTCTGTATTTTTCTCTTTGTGAAGCTGCCTGCCAGATGTGATGTTGGTCCCGGGGCAGTGATGCAGTGCTCCTGGGGCACTGACTCTGGTCCCACTGTTGTGAAAGTGTTCCGGGCGACAATGTTACAGTAGGTCCACTGTTGTGAACTAAGTGTTCCTGGGACAGTGATACAGTAGTCCCAGTGAAGTGAACCAATGTTCCTATGACAGTGATGTAGGGGTCTCAGTGCAGTGATGATAATCTTAGGGCAGGGCAGTGATAGTAATCTTGAAGCATTGATACAGTGGTCCCAGGGCAGTGATAAAATGGTCCCAGGGCAGTGATATAGTGGTCCCAGGGCAGTGATGCAGTGGTCCCGGGGCAGTGATAAAATGATCCCAGCACATGATACAGTGGTCCCAGGGCAGTGATAAAGTGATGGTCAGTGATACAGTGGTTCCAGCACAGTAATTCAGTGGTGCCAGCACAGCGATACAGTGGTCCCAGGGAAGTGATACAGCACTTCCGGGGCAGTGATACAGTGGTCCCAGCACAGTGATTCAATGGTACCAGCACAGCGATACAGTGTTCCCAGGGAAGTGATACAGCAGTTCCAGAGCGGTGATAGTGGTCTCAGCACAGTGATACAGTGGTCTTTTGGCAGTGATAAAGTGATGCGGGTCAGTGATACAGTGGTTTCAGCAGTGATACAGGAGTTCCAGAGCAGTGATACAGTGGTCTCAGCACAGTGATACAATGGCCCCAGCAAAGTGATTCAGTGATCCCAACATAGTGATACAGTGGTCCCAGCAGTGATACAGTGGTTCCAGAAAAGCGATTCATTGGTCCCAGAACAGTAATGAAGTTGTCCCAGCACAGTGATTCAGTGATACTGGGGCAGTGATACAGTGATCCCACTGCAATGATACAGTGGTCCCAGCAAAGTGATACAGTGGTACCAGCACAGTGATACAGTGGTACCAGCACAGTGATACAGTGGTACCAACACAGTGATACAGTGGTCCCAGCAGTGATAGTGGTGCCAAGGTAGTGATACATTGATCCCAGCAAAGTGATACAGGGATGCTGGGGCAGTGATACAGTGGTCCCAGCACAGTGGTGCCGGGCAGTGATACAGTGGTTCCAGCATAGTAATACAGTGATCTTGGGACAGTGATTCAGTGGTCCCAGTAGTGTTACAGTGGTCCCAGCACAGTGATATAGTGGTCCCAGCACAGTAATACAGTGGTCCCGGGACAGTGATACAGTGGTCCCAGTAGAGTAATACAGTGGTCCCGGGACAGTGATACAGTAGTCCAGCATAATAATACAGTGATCCTAGCACAGTGATACAGTGATCCTAGCACAGTGATACAGTGATCCCAGCACAGTGATACAGTGATCCTAGCACAGTGATAGTGATCCTAGCACAGTGATACAGTGATCCTAGCACAGTGATACAGTGATTCCAGCACAGTGATAGAAGTTCTGGGTTCAGTGATACAGTGGTATCGGGTTCAGTGATACAGTGGTGTCGGGATCAGTGATACAGTGGTCCCGGGTTCATTGACAGGCAAGGCGCTGGACAGGGACCTAAACTCATTACCTGATCAGCCTTGCTGTTGTTCGTACGTCGGTTTGTGTGTAGCCAGCAGCATTAGCTTGACTGATCAGGCCCTGGTCCACCGAGAGGCCTGGTCACAGACCGGGCCGCAGGGGCAGTGATACAGTGGTCCCGGGTTCAGAGATACATGTCCCGGGGTCAGTGATCCGTCCCGTCTTCTAGCTCCTTTGTCCGTATCATACCTATTCTTGAAGCTGGGTATTGAATTTACTTTCCACACACTCTCAAAGCGTTCACAATGTTAAGCACTCTGAGACTAAAATAACACTGCTTAACTTATCATTTGCGTATCTGTGTCTCTCCTGCTCTGTATTCTTGTCTCTGGTCTTAAGTAAAAAATCTGTGCCTCTGGAAACCAGTGAAAGGTATGTCACAGACTTGCTAGAGTTGTTCTTCTTAACACTTTGTGCATTTTAATTTTTTTCTGCTGTTTGTCAGGTTCAGTTCCTTCAACTCTTGGAATCGAGGGTGCCAGATCAACCAGGCTGTGGTGGATATGTGGGGCTGCGGGCCACCAACAGCAACAGCCTGGTTGACCAGGCATGTACGTAACAGACGAGCCTGGCCCATGGCCAGACTCTGGACGTAGAAAAACTCGGGGAACTCATGAAAGTTATATCACAGAAAAGGGAGAAAGAGATTTCACCCGTCAACTAACCAGAGGTCAAGACCAGCCAGGTATTAATATCTTCGTATAGGAAGAAGGAAGGTAAGAATGAGTCTGACCGACCAAAATCTTCACTTCAAGATTCTAAAAAGCAAATTATATGTGAAAGACAAAATACAAAGTATCAACATGTCAGAAATGTACAGATATATCTCGCTGCCAACGTTACTTTAGATATTATACCTATATTGATGAGAATGTCTAAATCAGTTAAGCTTTATTCTCTAGGGCACCACATATATGAAATATAAGTCAAAGTTTACTTCAGGGTCTGGTTATAAATTAACGTACTTAAATAACCCCCTACAAGAGAGTATGGCATGGAAGACAACGCAGTACTGTCCCAGATATCCTAATGAAAAACATTGTGTAGTAATTATACTAAAATAAACATGAAATGTCTACGTCTTTTTGTCACTCTTTAATTTATTGGAAATTATTCCCAACAAACGCTCGAGTTGTCTTCATAATGGGAACTTTGTAACTCTTTGAATTATGGCTGATCAACGGGGCTCTACGAAAGACGGTGTGCAGTGAGCACCAGCAGCCTGACCAACTAAGGCATCAGCCAGGGTTCTTGGTCTGAGACGGAGCCTCGGAGGCGATGCTTTCTGAAACCGTCAACAAGTAGCTAATAACTGGTATACACAGATACGCGAGATAATATCGAGTTTCTTAGTGTATTACGGAAGAAAATACCTAGATTAAATTAAACTTAAATCTCCAGGGCTAATTCCAATTTAACAATTTTAAATAACTAAAGAAAAATAAAGAAACTGCTATTGAATGTTAAGTAATAGGACCGGACGAGCTTTCACCCTTGGTTGGGTTTAAATGGTTATATGGTTGGTTTCCAGGGCATTGGAACAGCTATAGGGACCCCCTTCCCCCCAATAAAAAAAACTGAAAGGATTAATGACTTCAACCATCTGCAAAACAGGATACTGGGGCTTGTTCCCATCTAACGGCAGAGGTCTTCAACGGGATTCACCGCATGCAAGAACAACCTCACCCTATGGGATGCTACTGCCGGGTCACCGCATGGAGAAGACCAGGGCCAGGACCCGCCCTGGCGAACATACCTGTCTGTACTTGCAAGAACAACAATGGAGAACACATAAAAGAAATAAGTCTGTTATTATATTAGAGGCTTTATTTTCCGTTTGGTAATTATAATTGCAAAATAAGGAGAATAGAGGAAGGCGAATGAAGACGGGAAACAATGAAGTTTTGTGAGGGGATGATGCTCTGTAGGCATCGTAGACACGTATTTTCGAAAGCTGTAAATAACTGTATAAACTAAGCAGCATATGAAAAACTTGTAAACCAATCAGAAGCTTTCAGGAACCTGATCAAGAGTGTAAAGAAATTCGAGAAAATCCAAAGTTTCGGGACGAATCTGATACAGGACGTAAGAAGGCTTGATTACGAAGGAAGATTTAAAGAACTCAAAATAACCTGGATTATCGGACTTGATGGAAACATTATCATGATGAGCGAAATGCTCTGGGAACTGAAGCGATTACCAAGGGAAGATGTTGCAGATGCTAGGAGAGCCGGGGGGGGAGGGTGCATGAATAAATGGACAGTTAAATGTGCCGATGAGTCACAAGGATGATAAGAAATATTTTCAATGTGTGAGGGCAATAAGTGTAGGCAAACTCCGTGCAGTGTTTCGAGAGAATGCATGATAGAACCCTGAAGACCAGGAATCATTCTAACTTGTTGTTAATAGCTTAACAGGAGAGGCAAAGAAATATAAATTGGCTAATGGAAAGATAACTAAAAGAATACGAAAGCAGATAGTTTAGTGTGTACACGCAAGACATAAGAACATAAGAAAGGATGAACACTGCAGCAGGCCTACTGGCCCATGCTAGGTAAGTCATTCTCAAACCCAAACCCAAACCCACTAACCAAAAAAAAAAAATATAGGTCAAGCATGCGTTATGTGCGCTTCTTAATATTACTCTTAAGAACACCAATATATCATGAAAATCCGAGGACTCCGTAGGTTGGCGAGATGCAACGAGCAGACACAGTGGCTGTGTACGAGGCCAGGATGCTAAGGCAGCCGTCTGCGTTCCTTCACTATACCATCAACGACACAACTGATCGATATTTTTAATCTTGTCTCCTGGCATCCTTAACTCTTGGGCCACCTCTATGTGGTCCCTACCTCTGTAACTGTTGCATTCTGGTGATCCCTACCTCTGTGACTGTTGCATTCTGGTGATCCCTACCTCCGTAATTGTTGTATATTTGTGATCACTACCTCTGTGATTGTTGCATACTGGTGATGCCTACCTCTCTGATTGTTGCATGCTGGTGCTTTCTACCTCTGATTGTTACACGTTGGTGACCCTCTGTGCTTGTTGCATACTGATGGTTGATTCCAAAATAATGGTTAATGGGGTTTGAAACCTATCGATTACACGAAGGTCATTAATGCTTCATGTAACAAGTTCACCACCAGTTAAGAATAATTTAATCAGTAAGCTAGTGATTGATAAACTCTGATCATATATGTTTATCTGGAGTTTATCTGGAGAGAGTTCCGGGGGTCAACGCCCCCGCGGCCCGGTCTGTGACCAGGCCTCCTTAGGTCAGTGTCCCAGGATGCGACCCACACCAGTCGACTAACACCCAGGTACCCATTTTACTGATGGGGAACATAGACAACAGGTGGAAAGAAACACGTCCAATGTTTCTACTCTGGCTGGGAATCGAACCCAGGCCCTCACCGTGTGAAGCGAGAGCGTTAACCACCAGGCCACCAGAGAGATATAACATTTTTCTTCCGTCACCATAATGGTGGCTATGTAAAGGAGGAATAAGGAAAGAACAATGTTGAAAATGGTATAAAATACCGACAAGTTGATGATTAAGACACACTTGCAGCAGTTGGGTATCTTTATTGTTGAAACGTTTCGCCTACAGAGTAGACTTCTTCAGTCAAATACAGAGGCAGCAGGTGTAGCAGTAGTGAAATGAAGATGGTGTAATCAGTGCACCAACCTTGGAGAAATAGTATTTGAGGTGGTCAGTTCCTGAGCCTGGAGAAGAGTTCAGCTTCATGGTCTGGAATGATATCGTTCCAGGCAGAGGAAATGACCACCTCAAATATTGTTTCTTCAAGGTTGATGGATTGATTACATCATCTTCATTTCAGTGCTACTACACCTGCTGCCTCTGTATTTGACTGAAGAAGCCTAATGTGTAGGAGAAGCGTTTCAACAATAAAGACACCCAAGTGTTGCACATGTGTTTTACGGTGGCCCGTGGCCTGGTGGCAAAAGCTCTCGCTTCACATGGTGAGAGTCCGGGTTCAATTCCCGGCAAGAGTAGAAATACTGGGCGTGTTTCCTTACACCGGTTGTCCATGGCCGGGTTCCGAGAGAAGTGATACTCTCGATACTTCAAAGGTATATATAAGTAATAATGAGTACCTGGGTGTTAGTCAACTGGTGTGGGTCGCATCCTGGGACAAAATTGACCTAATTTGCCCGAAATGCTCTGCATAACAAGCGGCTTTCTATATATTAGTATGTCATTGATGTCAGCTATGGTTTGTATACCTTGTACATGTACTTATAGAAATAGAGATTATTATTATTAATCATTAAGGAAAGAGGAAGCTGCGCCCCCTACTCACAATTGGGTTGCAGGTTCATGGTTAAGTGCAACTATCTTTGACCTGGTCATGGTCCTTGATGTTGTTCAGTAGCCATTTGACTGTTGCTTACACTTCTTAAAGCAGTCGAGAGGATCCTTAAATGTTTCTCACGCTTCTTAGTTCAGTCGACCGTTACCTTGTATCTTTGTCGATCAGACACTTGAGTCTCGTGCTCTTACTGGGACAGTTGTTCGTTCAGCCATGTGAATGTTTTTCACTTTTTTTGTGCAGCAAAGTTTGCTTGAGTGAGATTTTCCCTTTTCTGATGTAGTCGAGGGGACACTTGGCTGTGCCGCTTCGTTGGACAGTTTACATGCCCCAACTGCCTGCCGAGAGTTTACATCTCTCACGATGGAGGTAAGTGGTATACAATACTGCCAGGATGGAGGAAAAGGGACACGAATACAGTATAATGCGAATCTGTTTGTGAAACGTTGTCAATAAAGGATAGCATTATACTGCATTCTTGTCTCTTTGTTTCCCCATGTGTATCTCAGAAACTATAGTGATTACAAGTAATACCCGTTCTCTCTCTCTCACACACACACGCGCGCGCGCGCGCACACACACACACACACACACACACACACACACACACACACACACACACACACACACACACACACACACACACACACACACACACACACACACACACACACCCCTCTTGTTAACTCAGAAATTCGTTGCTTAATTAATGTGTAAAAAATCCTCATCTTTGAATCATTGTCAATAATCGAGTTGTCCTCACACTGTGTTAAAACCTGTCCTCACAATGTATTAAAACCTGTCCTCACAATGTGTTAAAAACCCGTCCTCACACTGTTTTAAAAACCGTCCTCACATTGATAAAACCCGTCCTCACACTGTTTTAAAAACCATGTAGAATTTAACATGTTTTTCTTCGGGAATTTGCTTATTTGCTCGTAAATATAGGTATACGTAGCTTCATATAATCTAGGCTACCTTGTAGATTACCAGATTCCTGAGATTATTGTCCCCGCGGCCAGACCAGACCAGACTTGAAGTTAATGGCTGGATCAACTAAGGTTACAAATGGTAATTATCACCCACAAGATGTAGGAATGACACATGCAAGAAATAGAGCATTTATTAAGGAAATGTTTCTCCCGCCAGTAACTTTGTACAGTTGAAATGGACTGATAAACACCATGGTGGGCGAAACGTCTCATTTTAATCAATGTCATAGTTTTGCGTGTTGTCTTGATAGATGAGGCACTTGTGCAACATTTGTGTATCTTTGTTCTGAAACGTTTCGCCAGCCAGTGGCTTCTTCAGCCCAGTGCAGAGAATGGTGGAAGATAAAGAGAAGTTTGAGGTAATCAGTCCCTCAGCATGATCACTCAGGCTATTCCTGCTGACCCTGCCCAATCCAGTATATGCCACACAACCATCTGATTAGTAACTAACTTAAGGAACTTACCCAGTTGACTCTTGAAGACTTGCAGGAGTTTCTTGGTAATTCCTTTTTTCATGAAGGGTGGGTGTTGAAAAGTCTTGGTCCCCAGAAATTTGTTAAGTTGTCTCTTAGTGTACTCATGGAACCTTTGCTTTTCATTGACGGTATTTTGCACCATCTTCCGAATCTCTTGTTCTTATAAAGAGTGAGTTCAGTGTACTGATTTGGAACAAATCTTTCCAGAATTTCCCAGGCGTAGACTATAATGTATACCTTATGCTTGATATACCTCTGATGAGTTTCGAGAGTCTACTCCCGGCCATGGGCCAGGCTTGTATGGTGCTAGCCTAGTCAATCAGGCTTGTCAACTTTCCAGGAGTACAGTTCAAGGGGCTTTAAACATTCCCAAAAATTGAGGTGCTTCACTGAATTTGTATGAGCAGTAAAGATTCTCTGTACAATTTACGGATCTTTTGTCTGCATAAAATATTTTTTTTTTTTTTGTGTGTGTGTGTGTGTGTGTGTGTGTGTGTGTGTGTGTGTGTGTGTGTGTGTGTGTGTGTGAATTCTGCACGTTTTGCAATTGACTTTGTAAGACATTAAAGGAGACGCTTCGCCACTCGCGGCTTTATCACAAGCCACAAGTGGCGAAACATCTTCAGTAAATGTCTTGATTGTGCATGTTTGCGGGTTATTCCCACAATTTGTCAGTATTAACGTACCTGTACTTGTACCGTATAACGTTGCGCTTACCGCACTCTGGCCGCTGATAGACCAGTCTTTTACATATTGTCTTGTCATTGTGCTCGTCTATTGAGTCATACAACCAACAGCCTGGTCGATCAAGCAAGCAACCGGGAGACCTGTTCTGGGACCTGACAGTGGGGGCGGTGACCCCCGGAATTATCGTAAGGTAAACTCTCTCCATACTTTCCCCACTTGCCTATGACATACTTGTAACCGGTTTCCAAAGTTTTAATGCTTTCACATCCTGGCCTGAGGCGAGGTGTGTCTGGTGACTGCATGATCAGCCAGGCTATTGCTGCCCGCGGCATCTCCTGCGGGAACTCCTCTAGTTTTCTTAAGACTTACCTGTTTGGTGTCTGCCAAATGATGGGTCCAGGGATCCTCATCCCTACGGCCCAGTTACACACCAGACCACAAGGGCTCTTAACCTGGTAATTCTCCGTATATAGGAAGGTATTAACATAGTCTTCTTCTTATCATTTATTATTATTATTATTATTATTATTATTATTATTTATTATTATTATTATTATTCGCAAAAGAACTGTAAACCCGTTTTTATTTGCGCATATGGTCCTCGAATTTTTCGTTCAGTTTATTCTGCACTTCATCCTGCATAGAGAACATTGTATCAACATCCGTGGTCCCAGATTTTTTTAACATCTTGCAAGCACCAGACGAGCCTGGCCGAGGGCCGGACTGCGGGAGTGGGAAAACTCGCGAAATTCATCAAGGGTGTATCAAAGATATATCAAAAAGAATATCAAAGGTATATCTCATTGCGTTAAGTTGTTTTAGTGTGAAGATCAGGTACTTAGCATCCGACTATTTATCGTAGGTATCCTCGAATGGTTCTACCTACCTGGAGGGTGTTCCGGGGGTCAACTCCCCCGCAGGCCGGTCCATGACCAGGCCTCACGGTGAATGATTTGATCAACTAGACTGCAGGTGCTAGCTGCACAAAGTCCAAGGTAAACACTATAGCCCGGCTAATCAGGCAGTGACTTGAGAAACTTGTCCATTTCCTTTTTGAAAACTGCCAGGTGTCTGTTGGTGCTTCCACCCCATGTGTATGAAGGGTGGACGTTAAAAAGTTTTGGTCCACTGCACACTTATTGAGTTTTCCCTTAGTTGTACTCTTTGCTCCCCTGCTTTTCATTTGAGGTATTGTGCATCGTCTGCCAATGTGTGTGAGCAGATTTGGGACAAGTCCCTCTAGAATTTTCCAGATGTAAATTGTAATGTCCCGCTCTCGCCTACTTTCCAAGGGACTTCAAAAGTAGAGGAAGCTTGGCTTGTACGATACGGGTATGCTTCTCTCTCGGATCACAGAAAGCTTATGGAATATCACTTACCTTTGACCGAGATCCCATATCACCATCTTCGATCAAAACTGTGATATTTTGTATATTTTCCCTTTTATTGTCCCATGGCACTAATGAAGCATCCTTGGTGAGTGGGAAACCTTATGCAAACCTTTCTCCTACTTAGTTTCATATCCAGTTGGATTTCACACACAAATACATGAGAGGTAGAAGCCCACTTGTAGACAATAAGGATAAAGTTTTCACTGTGTTGCGACCTTCAACCAAGGTCTTCATCAACAGGAACAGGAGGAAGTACTAAAGGGTCTCTCTGAATCTAGACACTTCCATAACAACTTGGAGTAAGAGATATGGAAGGAAGTGCCGAATAAATTCAATGAAAACCGAGGTGTCAACATTCGAGGTACTCGACTCGGGCTTCTACCAGCCAGCATAAAGATATTTTCAGAACAAAGTTCCTGCAGAACATACGTATCTCATCAGTCAGGTTGTGATGGCTTGCAAGCCGCGGGCAACAGGAACTTAGTTGATCATTGCTGCTCATATTCACATTGGGTAGATCTCTTTGAAGCAGTCTTAGATGACCAGTATGGTCTTCCTTGCTAGATGTGTGCAAGTTGCAAGTTATGGCATGTAAGACAGTGACGTCAAAGAGAGGATCAGTCATGGTAATCCTCTTAAACCGGTTTGATGGGATCCTATTCTGGAAGAACAACAGACACTTGTTGAGACTATACTGTAGAGGCGTATTTACTCTGCTACCTGCATCTAGCATAGTCTTTGTCAGTAGGATGATAGAACACAGCAGGTGAACACAAGTACAATGCACCATTAGAAATATTTACTTTGCTCTTACAGCATCCGAGACACTCGGCACTGGAATATAAGACGATACTGTTTCCATAGAGGCGGACGTGAGTGGTATACAATACCGACAAGATGAAGAATAAGACATGTGCAGCATTTGGGTATTTTTATTGTGGACGTTTCGCCAACTAGTGACTTTATCAGTACAAATTCAAGGACATAATGGCATAAGTCTTCCTATTATGTCCTTGAATTTGTATTAATAAAGCCACTGGATGGCGAAAAATCTAAAGTAAAGATACCCAAATGTTGCAAATGTGTCTAATTCTTCACCTTAGAATTGGGTTCCAGGCACATGGAACCTGCTTGAGAGGAATGGCCTCCGTCTTGGTGCTGCAGTGTCTCAGTCTGGTGATGTAAAGAGGAGACCATCCCTGTCAGATGTCAGTGCTCCGTCCAGTCTCAGAACAGCTAGATGACATCCACATCATCGTGGCATTTATAGGTACTACAGTTAGTTATGTTTATTCCGAAACGTTTCGCCTACAGAGTAGCCTTCTTCATTCGAGTACAGAGAACGCAGCAGAAGCAGTAGAAATGTAGAGACGATGTAATCAGTCCATCACCCTTGAAAACGTTGTTTCGAGGTGGTCAGTCTCTCAGCCTGGAGAAGAGTTTTTCTCCATAGTCTGGAACAGTGCACTTTCCTTTAAGAAATGAGATCCACCATCTATCCGATATGTACGATACACACACACACACACACACACACACACACACACACACACACACACACACACACACACACACACACACACACACACATACACACACACACACACATACACACACACACATACACACACATACACACACATACACACACATACACACACACACACACACACACACACACACACACTCACACACACACACACATACACACACACATACACACACACACACACATACATATATATATATATATATATATATATATATATATATATATATATATATATATATATATATATATATATAATGAATGAATGATTGTATATGCTATGTAATCCTCAAGGTAAGTGTCCTTGAAGAGTGCGCTTGATGATGCTGAAGACCTTCATCCAGGAAATTGTAGCTACCCTCCTCTTTCCCAGGTACCGTATGTCCACTATGGGTTTAACGTTTATCTGTGAATATTATAATAAAGCTAACACTGACCAAATTAATAAATCATTCCTCAAAATAAAGGGGCAGGTGGAAATGAAACGAAGTCGTCGTCTTCCTTCGTCTCTCAGGTCGTGGCTTTATTGTGGTTTATTTTTCACGTCACACCTTTGTTGCAGTTTCCACAGGAGATATAAAGTAAAATAAAATCAAAAGGTGAATGAAGAAGTCATCGGAGTTTAATTAAATTTTACCCTGGCGGTGGTGCTTGGCGGGTGAACGACTCTTAATTGACTTTTGGGCGGTTTGGCAACACTGCGAGGCATACGTGCAGCCGAGGAGAAGATGGAAGCCGGCGTCCCACAATACTTGGTCCATGTGTCTTAACTCTTCGTTCACCACCTATATGTCTGCCTCTCTTAGTACCCCTCCTCTGCCGCCCCCCCAGCCCTCTCCCTGCCACTCCATCCCCTTCATCCCTTCCCCTGGCCGCCCTTCATACATGCCCCTCCCCGACCATCATCCCTGCATCTCCCCACCCTTCATCCCTGCCCCTCTCTGCCCTTCACCCCTGCCCCGCTCTGCTCTTCATCCCTTCCCATCCCTGCCCCTCCCCATCCTTCATTCCTGCCCCTCTGTACCCTTCATCCCTGCCCCTTCCCGCCCTTCGTACATGCCCCTCCTCGCCCTCTGCCTTCCCTGTCTCTTTCGCCTCCCTGTTCCCCTTCCTTGCCTAACTGTGCACCTATATCGCCTCCTTGTCTCCCTGTCCCTCCCGTCACCTCTGTGACCCCCGCTTCTCTGTCCATCCACCACCTTCCTGTCTCTCCCCTCCCTATCCCTCTCTACCGCTCACTCCCGTAACTCTCCTCCCTCTCCATTACCTCCATGCCTCTCCCCGGCTCCCTGCCCCTTCCTTGGCACCCAGCGCCTCCCCTAGCACCCAACTACTGCCCTGGTTCCTAAACCCCTCCCCTGGCACCCAACCCCTCCCCGGGCACCCAACCCCTCTAATGGATCCGAACCCGTCCCCGGGCACAAAAACCCCTTCCTTGGTTCCCAATCCCTTTCCTGGGACCCATCTCTTACCCTGGCACACTCCCCTCCCCTTGGCATCCCTCCCCTTCCCTGGCACCTTACCTTTCCTATCCTCCGTTCTTCTTTACTTCTCCCGTCCTTCCCTTGTTCCCTCCCCAACCCCTCCCATCCCAACCCCTCTTCCCTTCCCAACCCCTCTCCCCTTCCCAACCCCTCTCCCCTTCCCAACCCCTCTTCCCTTCCCAACCCCTCTTCCCTTCCCAACCCCTCTTCCCTTCCCAACCCCTCTTCCCTTCCCTTCCCTTCTTCCTCTGGTTAATACGTCTTGCATCTGTCTTCTCTTTATAGTCATTACGGTTCTTTCCATTTTTCTTATACTTCGTTAGTCTTGAGTTCCTTCTCCGTCGCTCGCGACTCAATTTAACTATAATGGTTCTTGCATTCACGGATGGCAGGGCATCGAACCGGGGGCAAAAATTTATCAGCCCGCTGCTCTACCGACCAATTTAATGGGAACTTTAGTAAGATTTCAGACCCCACACATACTGGACTGAGAAATGTCAGCATCAGGGACTAACGGCTACCCTAGACTGCAAGTCTTTGCAGAGATCTCCCGTCCCCACATCAAAGCGAAAACTGCAACAGATACAGAGATAGTTTACAGCCTTCATAGAGCCAATAAAACACTTAAATTACTGCCAGCGCCCAAAGTGAGCAATATGTACTCCCGAGGAGAGATATAATATAAACATGGAAGATACTCGAGGGCCTGGTCTCAAATCTGCACAGTATCATAACATGCTGCAGTTGAGTAAAAGATATGAGAAGAATTTTAAAGTAAACCAAACGGAGGGTAGGAACGCCGTGTGCACAGTAAGAGAACATTCTAATATATATTATATATATATATATATATATATATATATATATATATATATATATATATATATATATATATATATATATATATATATATATAGGGAGGTACCAC
This sequence comes from Cherax quadricarinatus, assembly GCF_038502225.1. Classification (NCBI taxonomy): domain Eukaryota; kingdom Metazoa; phylum Arthropoda; class Malacostraca; order Decapoda; family Parastacidae; genus Cherax; species Cherax quadricarinatus. The sequence goes on along the minus strand of NC_091330.1, from coordinate 2,955,359 downwards.
CTCTGTAGCTGGAATGGGGACTCTCATCCTCAGAGAAGACAATAAACGTACCTCAGGGAAAACTCAAGGTTCTCCCCGGAGCTGTTTGAATATTTTTTTCTCCTACCACCCCCTATATTTTATATTCTATGTGAACATTTATTAATAAACAGAATGCATTTGCAGAAAAACACAAACATGAATACAATGGTACAATCTATTAAAGATCATGAATTTCCTCCAGCTCCTCCGAAGCCGGACGTAAGCCAAGTATGCAGCAAGCATTTCCCCTCTAGATGGCCACGCTGAGGCGCTGGAACATAAAAATGGCTGCCCTTGGGGTCCATGATGGTTTCGATGAGTCTGAAACCCAATTCTTTAAGGAAACGTGTGGCATTTTTTCCCCATGATCCCAGGGTCT